>NC_063205.1:17630450-17872950 GCF_017589495.1 Alosa alosa
ACCCTTAAAGTACACCTGATGTTCAGCGGTAATACAACATGGCATATTTCTAATGTTCAGTATAGTGGAAAATAATTCATCAGAGAAGAGAAAGATATATGATCAAAAGGGATTTGTTTTGTCGACTGCACTTGACAGAGTTAGCTGTTGAGCTTCTGCTTGTTGTGGCTTTTAATGTGTTGTTCAGGTGATAAAAGGCCATGTCAGATCACAGCTAGTAGGTGTTTCTGGCTTCTAATGGATTCTCTTTGATGTGCTGTTGAGCACACATCCGCAGATTAAAAAAAGCAAAGTGCTTTAGGCATCAATCAGGGTACAAGCTATCAGTGTAATGGGCAAAATAGTGCATTAAGATTCACTCTGTGTGTGTGTGTGTGTGTGTGTGTGTGTGTGTGTGTGTGTGAGAGAGAGTGTGTGTGTGTGTGTGTGTGTGTGTGTGTGTGTGTGTGTGTGCCAGCCTGTGTGATGTTAGCAGAAATTAAATCCTGTATCCAGGCAACTGATACCTGCTGTGGAACTGAGGGATGTGAGGTGACTAGAGCAGAAACATTAGCAGGAAAACTTTGTGTGTGTGTGTGTGTGTGTGTGTGTGTGTGTGTGTGTGTGTGTGTGTGTGTGTGTTGGTGTCTCTCTCCTTCTCTCCCTCTCTCCTTCTCTCTCTCTATGGGTCTCTACGCATGTATGCGTGTGTTTGTGTGTTTGTATGTGTACACAAATGGGATGGTGTATCAGGGTAATATTAAGTACTTGTTTGCGTGGGGTGGGGTGTGGGGGTAATGATAAATAGCTGCGTGGCCTGTTAGCAAGGTGCTTAATTAATGTTTACAACACAGTATTGATTCTTCAGAAATGGCCACCGAGTGTCCTATTACAACATGACTTGGTGGCCTATCTCATTTCCTTTTCTTGGTGCCGTACTGTACGTCCTCTGTTCAAAACAACATCCTACACATTAGTACATCGTTTCCCAACCTTGGGGTCGGGACCCCATGTGGGGTCGCCTGAAATTCAAATGGGGTCACCTGAGATACTGGGTATCTTACAATTTTTTGGGGGGGCTTTTTTGCCTTTATTTGGACAGGACAGTAGAGAGTGACAGGAATCAAGTGGGAGAGAGAGATGGGGTGGGATCAGGAAATGCCCGCAGGGCGGATTTGAACCTGGGTCCCCGTGGGCACTCGGACCCGTATATGGTACGGGCGCTGTGGCGCAGCAGGCTGGGTATCTGGGTATCTTACAATTGACCAGTAGATTACATTAATGTATACATACATTAAATAAAAAAAATAAAAAAACTGTTCAGTGAGTTGTTCCGTGTTGAATGAGGGTCTATGTAGAGCCATAACTCCTGCCTCAGCCCTGTTGTCACCAGGACATGGATGCTAATATCATTAGCCTAATGTCTCACACATGCTAATGGGCTTTGCTGACCGCACTTATGCCAGTGGCACTTGACCGCAGACCCCCCTCCACCCCCCTCTGCTGTGTGGTCACTT
Source organism: Alosa alosa (assembly GCF_017589495.1). Classification (NCBI taxonomy): domain Eukaryota; kingdom Metazoa; phylum Chordata; class Actinopteri; order Clupeiformes; family Clupeidae; genus Alosa; species Alosa alosa. Next base: position 17,631,947 of record NC_063205.1, read on the forward strand.
GACCTTCTGAACCACATTCAGGTCAGCTTCATTTTGACTTTCCGCAGGGGGTACAGGAAGGATGTTCCTAATATGGGCATAGCATAACTAGGGAAAAGGAGATAATGTAAATATATGTAAATAATATATTCATTCAAATAATAAAATATTCACTCATAGATACTCCTACACACAGAAGGATTTGCCCATATATTTCCATCACTTAGCATTACTATTGTTTTGTATGCATTTGTTGTATGTACTTTGCAGTGTGCACAGATCTGCAGTACTTGCATTAACACTGCAAACATATTTCCATGAACACATAGACACACTTGCATGTACGTACGTACACACACACACAAACACACACACACACACACACACACACACACACACACACACACACACACACACACACACACACACACACACACACACACACTCACACACACTCACACACACTCACAAAGTGAGTAAAAAATGGTTTAGTTTCTGCATCAAATGATCGTTGCCTTGTCCCCTGTAACCTGACCAGGTCTGAGCACTTTCCTGCATGGTCAGTGTTTTTGGAGGAAGCTTGGCCAAGCCCTGCCTTACATTCAGCAGGGGCTTTTACAGTAAGCCATCACTGGGAGACCCTGAGCAACAAGGACCCCAGGCCCATAATAGTCGACCCCACATAACCAAAGCCTCAATTAGCTTTTAAGAGTCTTTCAGGCAGGCCAGCAGAATCAGCCCTAATTGGATGACAGCAGGGCGGCCAACACCACTGCCAGCGACTGCCGCATTAGGGGAAATCCAATTTAGTGCAATCGCCCTTCCTGAGAGGGAGAGAGAGATGGAGAGAAAGAGATAGAGAGAGAAGGAAAGAGAGAGAGGGTGATAGACAGAAAAATGAGCGATAGAAAGAGACTGCAAAGTGCAAAGAGAAATATATATTGTGAGAGAAAAGGAAAGTATGAAGGATCAAGCAATTGAGAAGATCAATGGAGAACTACAGAGCGGTGTCTCTGTATAGGGTAGGAGTGGAGCAGCCGAAGACACCCACTGGGCTTTGATAACTGAGAATGCTCTGATAGGTCAATGTTTTTACAGAGCACAGAGCACCCTTCAACTAGAAAAAGGAAAAGGAGAATTCCCGACACACACACACACACACACACACACACACACACAGAGAGAGAGAGAGAGAGCCTATGGTACATAATGAGCCATGGCATTACACTATCAGGTCCCATCAGTGTTTAACACTAAGGGCCAGCACAACATTGACTTGTCATGACTCACTTTGTTTATCTGGGCTTCATGACCACTTTGTGAATGGCTTTTATAACAAGCTGATTATGGGGAAGAGGGCAGGTGGGCACAGGCACTTTTTAAGCCCTTCACCTCCAAACTCATAGCCAGCCAGCCAGCCTGCCCGCAGCCTCAGATGACTCTGTTAAGCCCCGAGCGTCGCAGGCGCAGAAGTAAGAATGGGGCGGCTTCCAGATGAGTGGCCCGGCTCGACTGATCGCCGCTGACATGTTTGGATTCAGACAGTCGAGGGAGCCAGGCGGGAGGGGGGGGGGGTGGCAGTCGGCAGGGGGTGCAGGGGCAGGGGGTATGCCCCCCTCTGGCGGGTCATGCAAAGACCGCTCGATGAGAAAACGTGAGCGGCACGGGAGGCACACGTGAGGAGACTGTGGCGAGCCAGCCGGGGGTTTATGATATATAAACACATACGGAGATGGAACAGCACACGCACTGGCATGACAGCAGCCTATAGCGTGAGAGAGTGCGCAGCGGAGCTGGCCGCGGGCTTTCCCCAGTCGCCTCTGATTGGGCTCAGATGAGCCGCACGTGCTCAGTGGATGAGAGTGAGCATGCACGCCTGGGCTATTTCAGCTCCATTCATGCATCCTCTTTGGCTGTTTACCCGTCCCATTCACAGCTATCCATTTGCTTATTTGTTCATCCATTCATTAATCCATATAACCATAATAACACTAAAGGTCACGGGACCTTGTGCTGTTATCCTTGTATAAACGGGACATGAATTATTTTATTAATAATATTTATTAGTTTATTATGCCTATCGCCAAAGGGTTTTAAAGTGACATCATCACTGTACACAAAGCTCATCACTTTTCTCTTGCATCTGTTCATCTGTGCATTAACGGATTGTGGGACTTTTATTTTGAATGGCAACATTGTCTTTTAGCTTTTGAGGTGGTGTTTATTTACTACCTCATGCGTAACCACGGTTATCGCATCCTAAATTTGTGGATGCACATGTTGGTTGTTTCAAGGGTCATCCTTCAACTTCAGGTGTAAATATGCCAATCAGACACGAGTCGCTTGTTTTGGAAGGTGTAACAAGATGGTCTAAACAAACTGGATACAGACAAACTATCAAAAGCAGTGTAAACCCAGTCAGTGTGTCTAATCCATGCATGTCTATATATACAGTATAGAGAGAGAGGGAGAGACCTGACCCTGACTGCCCGTGTGTATAATTCATAGTGGCACACAGAGGGTTTCTCCTGGAGTAAACGATGCAGTCCGGTGTTCGCTGGGAGGGAAAGGGATGCACTCTATGAATTAAAGATGGCAGATGCTCATCACGGGGGTGGTTAACAAAAGGATCACAGGGTTTTTCATTCTGAATGCTCTTAGTCAGATAAACACATCCATGCACGCACACAAGAGAGAGAGAGAGAGAGAGAGAGAGATGGAGAGAGAGATGGAGAGAGATGGAAAGAGAGAGAGAAAGCAGGTGAGAGACTGTGAAAGAGAGAGGAGAAGAGAGAAAGCGAGAGAGTGCTGTCCTTACGTGACAGCCTTATTGTTCTGGCCACAGGCTGTGTTGTGGTTCTGGGGAGCTGTGCTGACTTAAGCCTTTTAAAATGTCAAACAAAATGTCACACTCGTTTCTCTCCTTTTCACTAAAGAAGCACCTCTCCTTCCAACCTGGGAACACAACCAAAACAAAGCGTCTCACATCTAATCTCAGACTGCTACGCTGGGGCCTGGACCCGCTAAGGCTCGGTTGCACTGCTTTAAGACCACATAGTATGCTCTCAATCAGCTGTATAGCCGCCATGGCTAAGGTTAGCCCAGGCCACCTATTCAAAGCCCCAAATGTCCCCTGGCCTCTGCATCTGACACACTGTTGTCACTGCACTGTGGCCTCAGAGGCCATCACCTCTGGTCACTGATCCACACCAGACACAGAGTAGCTAGAGTGACAGAGAAGGGAAGGAGAAGAGAAAGAAGGAAAGAAAGAGAGGAGAAGTGAAGAAAGGGAAGAAGAGACAAAGAGATGGGACAGGAAGAGTGATAACAAAGGTCAGCGATAAGGGCCTGTGTCCACCAATTGAGTTTTATACGCCGACGGCGGCTATTTTCTATACAAATCCTATGAAGTTCAGTGTTTTTTCCGCAGCGCTCAGAACGCTGAAAGTTAAAATCTGTTGAACTTTTGCTGGGCTCGTCAATGTCACTTTTCTCTCGATGACTGTAACCTAGCAACAATAAACACTTCACCTAAGCGCTCTGAAAATGAGGTTGAGGGCGCTATCAGCGCAAAAAAATGTGATTGGTAGACACGGGCCCTAATGGGCTTGATTTTCATTGATTTTCTGTTTTATGATTTATCTATCAGTTATTGATTTTATGCTTTACAGGCTTATGTTATGTTATATATGACTGAGCTGATTACTGAGTGAAAGTATGTTCCTCTCACTCTGCTCCTGCACCAGCGCGAGGGAAGTCCAGTTAAGTCCAAAGTCCAGTCTTTGGCATTCGTGGCCCTCTTCTCTTAAGACAGTCATGCTATCTCTGTGCAGCCGAGAGATTCAGGGACTGAGACAGAGATAGAGTCAGCTCGCTCTGTCCTTGCGTAAGCTGTCAAACTGAGACGGACTCTAGTAACAAAGATAACTAAAGAAGATGAATTTGTGTCATATGACACATTAACAGGGATAATATTTAAAATGTTGCCAGGTGATGCACACAGTGACGTGTGCGTACATGCATGTTAGTCTGGGTTTGTTTTTGTCTCTGAGAACATATCTATGGGTCCAGCACGTGTCCGTGCAACTGTACCATTATTCTGCTCTAGTCCGGGAGCCGCTGGAAGCAGTGAGTCAGGCTCTTACACATGCACCTCATCCTCATAAAAACCCAGTGTGTGTGTTTGTGTGTGTGTGTGTGTGTGTGTGTGTGTGTGTGTGTGTGTGTGTGTGTGTGTGTGCGTGTGTGCGTGTGTATGTGTGTGTGTGTGTGTGTGTGTGTGTGTGTGTGTGTGTGTGTGTGTGTGTGCGTGTGTATGTGTGTGTGTGTGTATGTGTGTGTGTGTGTGTGCGTGTGTGTGTCTGTGTGTATGTGTGTGTGTCTGTGTGTGTGTGTGTGTGTGTGTGTGTGTATGTTGGGGAAGAAGCTTATCTGTGCATGCAGTATGCACTGTTGCCTCCCAGTGGATGGAGCACAAATGAAAGTGTGACTCCCCTCAGAATCCCCCTGCTCCTATGGGGAACGCTTGTGCTACGCTAACACAGGAGCAGCAGCTTTCTATTAGCTTTCCTGGAGGCTGACACAGGCAGAGATGTGCTCTTACGAATCCCCGTTCCCTCCTCCTCCTCCTCCTCCTCCTCCCCCTCCTCCTCCCTGCACCCAGCGCTGGTGTGGGATCTCCCTGACCCGGCCCCCGTCTCTCAACTCAACCGCCTTCACGTGGCTCGCTGTCGCCACCTAGTGGAGCACAGCACCCCCGTCACACCTGCAGAACCCCACATGAACGTTGATGCCAAACGCCGAGATGTGTGGACGCTGAGAGGAAGTATGTGTGTGTGTGTGTGTGTGTGTGTGTGTGTGTGTGTGTGTGTGTGTGTGTGTGAAGGGGGGTGCGCATGCTTCTGTAGCTCCTCCTGAAGTTTTGCGTGGGCGCGGCGCTGATCCGGCGCGTTTATGAGAAGGGTCCCGAAGAGGCAAGCTGAGTGCTCCTTCAAGAACTCGCTTTAATCTCCCCATCGGCTCCACATCCAAAGCCACTGCAGCCTCCTCCCACATAACCAGGATTAGACAGACCATTAATTCAGCTCTGCACACCTCCAGAGGCACTTTCATTTTCTCTTTCTATCTATCCATTCATCTCTCTCTATCTCTAACTCCCTCCCTGTCATTCCGATATTCTCTTTCTTTATCTGCATAATACTGTTCTTTCCACCAATCAGAAAGTAGAAGGATTTTCAAAATATTAATAGAATGACTAGTTGCTTTTGTGAGTCTTTTTCTTCCACCATCTTCTTGTTTCTCCATCTCATTGACTAACTCTTCTTCCACTCCCTCTCTCTCTCTCTCCCTCTCTTTCTCTCTCACTCTCTTTCTCTCTCACTCTCCAACTGACAAATACAGGTTGCAAAGAGAAGCAGCACAAACTAAAAATATGCTCATATTGAACAAAAGAACGCCTTAATGAATGAAACATGAATGAATCAGATCTAGCTGCAACATTTCCACAGCCTTGCGTTGGCACTGGCAGCTTCCAGCACCACCCAACACAAAACGCTTCTCTGCGTAGGAGAACTTAAGAAAAGACAGCATCGGATCACTGAAGGGCACAAATTGTGTCCTTTCACTGAACATGACCTCCACCATTTTACCTCCTCCAGCACCCCCCACCATACTGCACCCGCCCACCACCCCAACCCCCACCCCTCACCCCCGGCAAGACGCATGGGTTGGCAGACGGTTGGAATGCGTGGATCTTGGTCGATGCCCATTGATTCTATGCTGTAATCCAGTCCCCGTCTGGCTGAATAATTCAGGACAGGAGTCGACCATCGGGGCTGTGAGAGACCCGAGAACAACAACCAAGAGTCACGAGGCTCTGCATCCTCTCAATGATGAGGACAAAAACACATTCTCAGAAAATAGACACACGTGCATCTGTGCACACGGAAACTGTCTAATGCAAATTTTACACACAGATTAGATAAATACATACATAGAGAGACATACACACATATACGCACACACATATACACACGTTACTCTTGCACATATACTGTAGTATGCATACAAATTAATAGAAGCGAACATCAACACGTACACAGACATGTGCAAAACGAGACACTTGCGCGCACACAGGCACGCTAGTAAACAGTTTGTCTTCTTCTGTTAAATATATTCATGCATATTATTGTACATGACACACATAGGAATACATCCACATGCACTCTGCACACACACACACACACACACACACACACACACACACACAAACCGCAGATGTGGCTTGCTATGTCCCTGCAGCAGGAGCAGGAGACACATGCAGACCACAAACGCTCCCGTGCACCATCTGTGAGGTTACACAACCACTGAAACACCTAAGGAGCCACCGGAGGTGACGGTCAACCCCACTCTCTCTTTTTCTCTCTCTCTCTCTCTCTCTCTCTCTCTCTCTCTCTCTCCATCTCTTTCTCACACACACTTTCTCTCTCTCTATCTTTCTCTTTCTCTCTCTCTCTCGCTTGCTCTTCCCCTTCATCTCTCGCTCTCTCTGTCTCTGTGCTTTGGCTCTTCTCCATGATCTCTCTCTCTCTCTCTTTCCATTTTGTGTCTCCATCTCTCTTCCACTCTTTCACAAACCTCTCAGATTCCATTACAGCCATAGCCGTGACAAAGCATGGCCCATGGCAAACTGGTCATGTGACATTCAGCTTGGCGGGCATACAGAAGCCTCGCTTTCATGCCCATCCAACCCTCTCCCCCCACACACACACACACATACACACACACCCTTCTACCTTCCATCCTCCTGTATCCTGAGCGAAAATGCACAGTGCGGCTATTTCTGGCAGATTCCGTGAAATACTGTGACTGCTGTCATACGGATTTGTAGCGGAACAGCCTAGGGGTTGCTTTCGCTATTTTCAGAAAAGAGAGGAGAGAATCACATCCGTGGCATTCAATGCGCCTCTACAAAATGTGCCACTATAAAAGCTGAGAGAGAATCAACATTTCTCCATTAAACACGCAGCTTTAGGCTATAAAGAAGGGCAATGCCACTTATGACATCAGCCAAGTTACTTATGTAAACATTATTCATCCTGAGGCCATCAAAAGCATGATGCCCAAAAAGGACTTCATTGCAATTCAAGCACTGAAGCACTCAGACTTAGCAAGATGGTGGATATTGAAGGTGTTTCAGTATCAAGTTATTTTACCGTCATTTCCATGTGATACACACATAGAGAAAAGCCTTATGTACAATAATTCTGTCCTTTACCAGTGTTCAACACATACATTTGCATTAAATAGTACATTTTTGTAGGTTGAACCATAACATAAATTCCAGCAAAACTAAAACGGATTGTTCTCTCTCAGTTCATCCTTTCATGTGGTATACTATACAAAACATGAAGACCATATGCATTGTCCATATATTCATGTCCTTCCATTGCAAGGTCTCACAATTGCATGCTATTTTAGGTGTCATCAAAACACATCACAGAAAATCTCTTCTTAAGCTTTTAGACCATTACAACACCTGGCTATATCATCATTGTAAAATGACAATTTCAGTAATGTACCATCACTAGCACATTTCAGTATGTGTATGTGTCAGGTCCTGTTGAAAGGGAATGTGTTTTTCTTTCCCACTGGCCTCTCCCAGACACAAAGAGATGGAGGCGCATACACACACACGCACACACACAAACACACACACTTACACACACACCTGTCATTGTCTCCATCCCATTCTTAATGCTGTGCAATAAAAAACAAAACAATCTCTTGGTCTTCCTGTGCACATTAGAGTGGCGTGGCATTAAGCCGTGTGCCCAGAGCCTCGCCACGGACGCATCTGCCACTGCAGGGAGCCTGCCCACCACGAAGCCTCTGAATAAATCATGGATGGAGACAGTGGAGGGGTAAGAGAGTGGCGGTGGGGGTGGGGGAGATACTGGTTGGTGGGTGGGGTGGCATCTGAGAGCAAGTGTGGCAGAACGGCGCTGTCACCATGGCTTGCGGCAAAAACGGGTGATTTGGGCGAAGCGTTCTGCTGCGCTGCATGTGTGTGTGTGTGTGTGTGTGTGTGTGTGTGTGTGTGTGTGTGGTGCTGGGTGGGGGGTGGAGAGATGAAGGCTATGGAAAATCCTCACTTGTGATTGCCACCACTCTCTCAATAGGGGAGAGAGATCAGAGTGCTTATTTATAACAAAATGTCAGGCTGCCTCTGCCTCTGAGACCAGACTCGCGGAGGCGTATAATACAACGAATAAAATAATTTTATTCTGGCAATTACTGCTCTGGAAATCAATATCTATCTATTTATATACAACATTGAAATATTTGGGCAGTTCAAGTCCTATAGGATTTGCAGACACACAATGAAACCTGAGCTCTAAAAGATGAATCTCCGTTCCTCACTTATCTTTTCTCTTGTTCTCCTCCCATTGTTTCCCTTTCTCCTTCTCTTCTCCACTCCTCTCCTGTTCTCCTCTTACTGTTTCCCCTGCTCTCTCTCTCTTCTCTCCCTCTCTTCTCCTCTCCCCTCTCTTCTCCTCTCTTCTCTTCTCTCCTCTCCTCTCCTCTCCTCTCCTCTTCTCTCCCTCTCTTCTCCTCTCCTCTCCTCTTCTCTCCCTCTCCTCTCCTCTCCTCTCCTCTCTCCTCTCTCCTCTCTTCTCTCTTCTCCTCTCCTCTCCTCTCCTCTCCAGCTCTCCTCGGCACTCGCTGTCTCCTTGCCCCCCTCAGAAGTAATTATGAGGTGCTGGTCATTCCGAGTGGAGCGCTGTATTTATAGGTGTGTCTGTTCCTCGTAACAGCACCGGAGAACACACTGCCCAGGCCTCAGCAGCTGACACGTCCTTGGCTCTGGACAGGACGGTCTGTTTGCTCTGCTGTTCTGTCTGCTGTCATAAGGAAATAACACAGCACTTGTCTCTTGCACTTAAAAGAACCCTTTACCGGTGGGAAAGGTGCTCCTCAAGGACATCTTAACGGGTGAGAACTGTCATCAAAACGATATATGACCCTAGGAATTGTAGAAAAACTGTCACTCAGGATTGTTGAGCAAAAACCGTCAAGGTTATTAAACAAAGACTTGCTAAAAGGCCATGAAAGTTTCTAGACTGACACACACCACCCCACCCCACCCCACCCAATCCCCCACCTCCATACACATTTCCAAAAATGCTTTTGTCAACCCTAACACCGGTTTGATCAAGCAATGTGGGCAAAAAGCAAACAAGCAAGCAAGCAAGCAAGGAAGTCATTATCCTCTCTCCGCTAATGGCTCCTGGACAGGATATTAAAACATAGGGGGCAATGAGAGTGATGGGTGATGGCCAGAGAGAACATGATCATTACAGAAGACTAATCACCGGTAATCTCACTCCCACTCTCATCCTCGCTTCGCTTCACTCGCTCACTCCACCAGCAGACAGACACAACCTCGCTGTCTAAGAGAGAAAGAGCTCCTCTAAAAAAAAAAGCACAGTATGTACTGAGAGCTTAATGAAAAGAAAATGAATGAGCTTCAGAGGATGCATGTGTGTGTGTACCTGCGCCTTGTGTTGACTGAACATTCAGGCCTGACTGAGCAGGGGGACATTTGTGTTTGCTCAAGGGAAATAGCCTGAAAGCTCTGGGGGCTGTGATTGAGTGGAGGGTAACTCGTGGGGGTGCCCACCCAGCATCAGGGTGTATGGAAGGATACGGCTCACTACTGGCCCACGTCTGGTCCACATCTGGCCCACATCTGGCATGGTTCTGGCAGTGACAGCACACTTGAACTTCAGAGTTAGTAACTCTCTGGACTCTGGATTTGAACCTCAGCTATGTAATACATTTGGGTGTAACAGGGACTATCACACTCACTGTCTGTGTTTCGCTTTCACTATCTCTCTCTCTCTCTCTCTCTCAATTCTCTCTCTCTCAGCATTTACTGTACTCTTGTGCAACTTTCTCTATAGCTTTTCATTCTACCTTTCTACCTTTTTACCTGCTTTATCCTGTGTCAACACCTTTATATCTTCTCTCTCTTCAATCTTTCTCTGTGTCTGCTTAGCCAAGCAGGGTTGGAGGTGTGGTAGTGATGTGTGTGTGTGTGCGTATGTGTGTGTGTTTGAGTATGTATGTGTGTGTGTGTGTTTGTGTGTGTGTGTGCAAAGGGATTCATGCATCCTGCTTAATGGTCCTCTTCCACCTGCGCAGTTCGGCCTGCTGGTGCGTGATAATCCCCCCCTTCATTTCCTGTGCCTGGTAATGAGAGCGCTATCCCTAGCCACCGTCACTCCCACCTCCATCACCACCAACCACACCTCGGCCAGGCCAAACATGCCAAGCATATGACGCCAGCATGCTACGGTACCCCTCTCACCTCTCAGCCATTCCATGCGGGCACCAGGGCACACCCTTTTTGGACAGCCGTCCAGAGGCTGACGTAGATCAAAGACCTGAGAGAGACAAGAGGAGCTACACTGTGTACTCAGAGTATCCAATCACTTTCCTGGCTGTTCTCATTTACAACATCTAGGGCTATCCGTCTGTCTTTTTTACATGGCCACCAATTATGCACCAGGCTGAAGGTTATCTAATTATCTTTGCGCAAGACCAAGGGTTATCTACTATCTGTGTGCTCTGAAATGATCGTAGGTTATCTCCAACTTCCCAGAATGTGACCTCTCCCCACTCTACAGCACAGAGTCGTGGAAGCATAAACAAGCCGGTTCATGGTGATCCGCTCTGCCAGAACTTGGCAGAATCGAAATGTGAGCCACGCGCTGCCAAGCGATGCCTGTCCGAGGATCGATGGGACAGCAGCGTCTGCGTACACACTGAAGGGTTATCAAATGTCCTGCTTGGCAGCTCCATAGGGGCAGCCTCATGCCAGAAGGGATAACTGACCCCCTCTATCAGCTGTCTATTGGTGAAGGATGTCGAGAATCCACAGCAGGCCTCTCTTGCTAAGGGCTTTGTAGCAGAAAATAAACTTTTGGTGGTTTCAAAGCAAAAACATCCTTTGTGGCTTACAGTTTTGCTATATACTGTAGCTGGTAGCTAAACAAGCCCCCTTAACATGTTTCAGTGGAGAAGATAACTGTCGTTGTTTACTATCTAACAACAGCTATAGTGAAATAGTCTCTACCAGGACTCACCTAGGCTCTAAACTGCATCTAAAGTTTCAACAGCTGTAAATACACAATGTTCCCAAGTGTATGTAAGCATGTGTGTGTCAGTGATTTGTCATTATGCAGACATCCAGACATAATAATCAGCTATATTAGGGAATACACTTATACTGTCTGCAATTTGGAAGTAATAGTTTAAGTGAAATGATCAACAATGCTTGCATCAGAGAGATGGTGAGTGGTCTGCAGTGTTTGTAAATGTTAATAATAATATTTTTGTCTAGACTCAAAACCCCCTTCACTCTCTAGCATGGTAGGGGGATTGAGGATTGAGTCTAATTGGAGGTCTATGGAGGTCTATATTGAGTCTATGGAGGATTGAGTCTAATTCCAAGACAGACAAAGAAAATTGTGTATCGACTCTCCACAATAGCATCTTTTATAACTACTAAAATACAACTTACTGTGTTGAATAGGTTGATATTTCTAAGAAACACACAGTGAATGTATGTTAAAAATTGTATTGTTTGAGTATATTTGTTTGAGAGAGGGGGTAGTTATCTGTGTGTAAAGAGAGAAAGAGACAGGCAGAGAGAGAAAAACACAGTGAATCAATGTGTTATTGATTACCTCCTCAAATAACACGACCAAAATAATCTCTCTGCCCTTCCAAACAAAGAGTACAGAGACAGAGAGAGAGAGAGTTAGGGAGCAATATAGTTGAAATAAGTAGAACGCTAAAGCGGTATACTCTCTAAAGGAAAGACAGAATGCATGGACATCCATTTAAAGGAATGGAGAGAATGCATGGACAGAAAGAGAAGTGCTAGACAAATGATTGAAATATAGATAGATAGATAGATAGATAGATAGATAGATAGATAGACAGATAGATAGATAGCCCCCTACCATCTTCATCATGATATCGACGTGTGACTTTAATAACACGATTCATCAGCAATTCCTGTCTATGTCTATGCAGAGGCCTAGCCCCATGGAATTGGGGTGTATCTCATTTCTTTGTGGAGAAAATGCCTGGAAACCCAGAAGGGTGGGCTAAGTCAATGGCATCGATATTTTAATGGGGCAACAGTAGATCTTGGAACGCGTCCAGACTCTTAATCAACCCCTTTTACTCTGACCTTGCAGTGAAGAATTACTCGTCTGACAAGTGGGCTACTCCCATCGCTGGACGCGCCCCAGACTTTTCGCTTTAAAAGAGGAAAACGAATGAGCCCGTTCAAAGAAATGGCTACCTGGGTGTAAGAAGAGGCTCTTCTACTGGGAATTTAGTCTAGTGCTGTAGTAAAGCATTTTATTCATTGCCAATAAATGTCATTTACAGCACATTATTTTTAACAGCCATTAATATATACCAGGATCTGTTAAGCACTCAATTAAATTAGATTAGAAAAAACAATGGCAACGATGACTTTGAAAGCCAGACTTACAAAAGTATAATTGGCAAATTGGCTGTGTTACTATATGCATTAGCATTTCAGATCCATCATAAATCTTTTAAATGAGGACAGGGATGTCACTTGTCTCTTTTGTCATGTCTAGATGTTAGATGGGACACTAGAGTGTGTGTGTGTGCCTGTGTGTGCATGTGCGTGCATGTCTGCATGTGCTTGTGTGTGTGTGCATGTGAGCGCATGTGCGCATGCGTGTGTGTGTGTGTGTGTGTGTGTGTGTGTGTGTGTGTGTGTGTGTGTGTGTGAGAGAGAGTGTGAGCGTGTGTGTTTTGTGTTTTGTGTGTGTGTGTGTGTGTGTGCATACAGTACATGAGTGTGTGTGTGTGTGTGTGTGCGTGGTTGTAGAAATGTACAACCTACCGTCCTTTTGGGGGGGGGTCCGGTGTGGCGGGTGGGTGACGGATCAAAACGAAAATCAATGGTCCCGTGTCATCTTTGTGGGGCTACATGCCCACCAAGTTTGGTGCAGCCCGGTCTTTCAGTGTCCCGGGAATTGTTGACAGAAAAAAAAACTAGCTATGCTAGCAGCAGTCATAATAAGGGGAAATGAGATTCGTTTCAAAGTAGAAATATTCGATTTTACACCATACTAATCTCCCATAATAAGGCCAAGTCAAAGTACCCTTATAATGCATGTTCAATGCATATTGTGATTGCAATGTTCTGGCTGTGATATGGGAGCAGACATCATTTGGCTCCATCCGCTCCATCTGTTAAGCGTGTGCCAGACCAAAATAATCTTTGTCTGGTTTCCAAGACCAAAGGATTCAATGTATGGTAGTGGATGCAAAGATTCAAAATATACTGAATGAGTATTTCTCTGTTGTGCAAATGGAGTGTGAATGAAAGGTTGAAGCTCTGGTCTCTGTGTCATTCCAAATCAATTTAAAATTGTGATTGTTTTCCTTTATTGATCGATGAGTCCACTCCCCGGAGCAACAGACCTCTCCGCTGCTCCATATCTACAGCTGTGACTAACACGGGAGTGACAGCTGCAAAGCCCATCACGCAAACACTGATTTAAAACTGTGTCATCCATCTCACGGAGGACGTTTGATCAATCTGGGTGATCGATGCAATTTACGTAAAAGTTGTGCATTTAAAAAAAAAAAAAAACACAGCCAGACAAAGCACTTCAGTTTTAGTCTGTAACAGTAGAATCCCAATGAATCCAAGTAACCTAACAACATACTACCTCATAGAAGTTGATTTCACACACTCATTCACTTCAATTGGAGATATGTAATTGAATGGTGGTTTGCAGCCAAGTAATGAGGAAAGCTCCGGGTGACCAGCAAAGAGGGAAGAATCGCAGCGTGACCCCAGCTTCGGGTTCACCAAGAACCCTGCGAGGCCAGTGGCACTCCGGGCTGATGAAAAAGCCCTCCAATTAGTCCCTCTTAGGGGTCATGCATTTTTAAACACAGCCAAGGCAGGCTGGGGCCAGACCAGCAGAGATCTGCGACTCTAATTTGCCACATCACCTTTCTCCTCATTACCCAGACCGATGATTCATTGCTCTCTCTCTCTTGCTGATATTCTTCTCCTTTTCACTATTTTCATAATGTTTGCACATTAGTGGGTGGGCTGTATGAATCATCTTTGTCTGTCTGCCCATTCTCCTGAGTCCGGTGGGAGGTTGCCTGGCAAACGCACAAGACAAATAGGGGCCGGAAGCATGTAAACACTTATGCTGTGCTCTGCAATTAGGCGGAGGAGCGGGGAGGCTACAGTAAAACGAGGCCACTCGAACAGCAGCGGTGATCGATGCCGCTGAACAAATGACCTGTGCGGTCAGATTTAAGTGTGTTTGGCAACCTGTGCACTGTGCACTGTAGAAGCACATGAAGATATAAACACAGTTCACCTACTTCTCCCTGGTAACAATTACGGAGTCGTTGAAAGCTTTGCGTACAGTACATCTAATGAATTTCACTCATTGATTAATAAACTTGTAATCCAATGAGCCTGAATGTGTTGGTAATGCTATGAAACCACAAAAGGAGAAGAAGAACAATCATGTAGACACAAGCATACAGGCACACACAGATTGTGAGGGATTAAAAGGCCTTTTTTCCAAAGAAAATTAAATTAGCATGTATAAAAAATATATAAAATGAATTGTGCTTTTTTAGAGAAAAGACACATTTTTATTTGTAAACATCCTGATCTCAGGTCAGAGAAAGTCATCCTTAGAACGGGCGGGTTCTACGGGGTCCAATAAAACGGATCCTCTTGGGACATGACTGCAAGACGGCTCTTAAGAGGACGGCATTTTTCCTCCCTCAGGCCAATCAGCGGATGAGAGTGTTCCTTCCGCGGCTTGAGTGCTCTGAGATGACGGGTTCTCCTCGACAGGCTAGGGATTGATTTTTCAACACTTTCAAAGCCAACGCGGGGCGCCTTCCAAACCTTCTCAACAGGTGCATTAACCTAATTGTCTGAAGTCGGCACCGGGAGACTGGGAGGTGAGTGGGTGCAGTCTGCCCACATGCACACACACACACACACAATGTCTCTCTCTCTATTACACACACACACACACACACACACACACACACACACACACACACACACACACACACACACACACACACACACACAGATGTGATGTACACAACTTTACACACCCACCACCCACACACAGTGTGAACTAACAGATATATAAAACAGTGGTGAGGAAAAAATAAATTGTTGCACAATAGACGTACAAAGACACACCACTACAATTATAGAAACAAATAAACATATACAGAGAGAGAGAGATTACTAAAAAAAGTGATGAGGACACAAAAAAATCTGACAGATATTTGCCTCTGTCTGATAGATAATGTATGCCACTGTATTGCATACTGAATATGGCTTAAGATACTTGTCTCTGTCTGATAATGCATGGTAATGTATGTCTCTATGACGCATCATGTAACCCTTTCCAGTGAGTGACAAAGCTACCTCCGCCTTCAGTACACAGCATGGGCCCAGGCAGACGGACAACTGAGCAGTGCTGGCCCAGGTCTGGCAAGAACCCGTTTCAGAATCAGAAGCCTGGATGCTCAATGTGAAACTCAAGGGCAGACCTGCTGCTTATCTGCCAGTTACATAACACTCAGCAGGAGGGACATTTGTCAACATTCCCATCATGCAATATGCTTTTCTCCGACTGCCACCGACACCAGAAGAAATGAAAAAGAAGAAGAATGAGATTTGGGCCTTTGAATGAGATCTAGCAAAGAAAGATGACTGTGCAGTTGATAATGGCACCACACCCTAGAGGGTATATGTGAAGACTACTTGTGAAGACTACATGTGAAGGCTGCATGTGAAGGCTGCATGTAAAGGCTGCATGTGAAGGCTACATGTGATGGATACATGTGAAGGCTACATGTGACTACCTTGTGAACTCTGTTTTGATAATGTGATTGATTATCTCTAAGATATTAAACTGCTGAAAAGCCATCAGTCTTCTGCCACGCACTTAGGAACGACGTGTATCTGTCAGACATAAAGGTCCATGCTCCCTTAGGTGCAACACTACACACACACACACACACACACACACACACACACACACACACACACACATCCTTGGAGAGCCTGTCTGTTATAGCAGCAGATGCCACTAATCATAAATCTCACTGCGAGATGAAAATAAGAAGACAAGAAGGCCATCTGGGAGAGACCTGACCACACACACACACACACACACACACACACACACACACACACACACACACACACACGCGCGCGCACGCGCGCACAAACATACACACGCTCTCACACACCGACAGCATTTCTCAATGTCTGACTATCTGCAGCCCTTATTCAGCCAAGAAAAATGTTGATATCAAAGCAGCCTAGACTAGATCATGACAGCCTTCAAGAGTGCAATATCATTAAAACAGAATATCATCAAAAACCCAGCAGTCAGCAGTCTTATACCAAAACACACTAGGCTATTCAATGTACTACAATACGCCAATATTTAGGCTTTGACAGAACAATCCAGCTTGTTAAATAATAATAAAAAAACATAATTTGCAATATCATACAAAGCTGTACAAATCAAAGTCAAGTGAGGTTCACAGGTTACTCACCACGGTAACAATGTGTCGAGCAGAGACATGGACGTTCTCGATGTGAACCTCGTGGTCGGTCCGTGCCAGCAGACTGACGCCATGCCTGTGCGGTGCCTGGTGGAATCGGGACTCCATCAGTGCAGCAGGCATCAGCTTAGCCATCCTGGCATGGGACTGGCCCCTGTGCCAGGTGCCCGTCCCCAGGTCAAAGGTCATCTCATGACCCTCACGGTCCACACGGCGGTAGATCAGGTCATTGCTATGGTCCCCAGAAAATCCACCTGTAAGGTATGGGCGACATTTGATGTTGATGTTTCAAATGCTTTAATCAAGGTGACTTGTTATCAAGTTCCAACAAATTAGTCAGTCTGTACACTGATCAAAAATGCTGTTGTTGTGTCAGAGGATAGACTACACATTTTAGTGCATGCTAGTATATGTTTTCTCTCATTACATGGCGAAAAGTAGAAAACCATTCTACCATTCTCTGGGGTTTATCAGTGTTTTATCAAATCTATAGGCTATATAGCCTATCTATCTTTTATAAAATCTATAGGCTATATAGCCTATCTATAGGCTATAATACATATTATAGCCTATAGAACAGTGGTGTCATAATACAATATACCGTCATATAAAAAGCCAAGGTGGAAGGTAATTCTGACAGTACAAGGGAGAAGAACATTGCACAGAAAGAGTGGAAATAGTGGAGGTGAGGAGGAAATGTTGTCTGCTGTACTGCTGTTTAATTAAGTTGTTCATTCACTCATCCATCAGTGCCCTCAGCAATGAAGATCTGGCTTATTGCCAGACCCTCATTTCCCCACCCAAATCCCAAACCCATCAAAACATCACATTCATTGGGTCTGACTTAGGGGAATTGTGTATGTGTATGTGTGAGGGAGAGGGTCTTCTGAAGGTGACCATTAAGGGCCGTCAGTTTACCAGCAAACTGTCAAATCAGGGTCACTCCATTTTATATACTGTGCTACAACAGCAAGTATGGTCTTCTGAATCCCAGACCCCTCGTGCATTTCTACAAACCATGGTCTATTAATCAAACGCTGAGACACTTTAATGAAAAGGACCAGTCACCGTAGAACAGAACTATGGCTATGTGTCACTGGTATGTTCATTTTGATAGGCTATATAATTAGTTATTACTACATAATCAAGACTTAACAAATATGGTGAGTAGCCTATGGTGATACAATTGAGTAATGGTGATAAAATTGATGAATAACCAATAGATGAGAAATGCTTCTTCGCATAGTTCAAATCGCGGTTCAACATAGGGATCGTGTTTCATTACAGACGCACTGCACCGCTCCATCATCTAAGCGTCTTATATACGTTTCCCTAAGCAGCCTTTACCATAACAGTTGGCACGTTTTCTCCCCGGCGACAGCGTTGTTTTCGGACGGTTGCTAGCCCTGGTGCTGAAAGGAGCTCTGTCATTGGGCCGAGGATGGGAATACAGTCGGCTGCTGAGAGGCGACCAAATATGCCTGGAAACGTGTCTATAAAGAAGATGCATCATAGCCTACCCGTATTAACGATAAAAGTCGTCTCAATTCACCTGAGTAACGGAGTTGGCTAGACTGACAGTAGACAGCAGAGCTATACACGTACGCCATGAAACTATACAATCATGTAATCTGCTCCGCTGACACATTTATGGTAGATGTATTATTATTCTGTGCATGATGGACCACATAATGGTTGACAATCAATCATTATGCTGGGCACCGGTCGCCAAGCACCAGCATACGCCCAAATGTACGGTCACCTAAAATCACACATTTAACACAGTTCCTTAATTTAACACACTTCCTTAATTTGAACGTCTTACCTGTTATTCCAATACGTAGCAATACGCATGCTGCAACCAAAAATCCCATTCTTCTCGGCATGTTACCGTAAAGTTAGTTCACCACCGTGCTCACATTCAAGACGACTGGCTGACACTTGGGAAATGTAACCTACACTGCTTCCGCACTATTGTTCTTTAAGGACGAACCCCCCTAAAGACACCACAATGCTCGTTTTGCTAAATTCAACGTCAAAAAAATCAAATGTAATAGTTTCCTTTACAACCGCGCTTGCACAGCTACATCCCTGGCGAAGCTGCAGCTGCTCTGCCGCTCCTTCTGCATAATAAATGAGGGGGTTTGACCGTACACAAACACGCGTAGAATATACTCTTATCACCCCTGGCTTCGCTTGATTCCCTTCTTGGCATTTGTATTCTTTAGGTAATCGTAAATAACAGTTTCAGATATTACCATGTTGGCTATGGCACCATTTTGTAACAATATTTTCTCCCAAAAAAATGGTCTATGTGAACGTATATAATTTTCTATTTTTTGATAGAAATTCATTTCTGTCGGGAGAGTGTGCTATCCATAGTTTACTGCCTGGACTGATCTGTATAATTTGTCAGTAAAAGATTTCTCCATGTTGCATTGGTGATTTTTCATCATTAGATCCTTATTCTAACCATCTGTAAGATTAAATATTTGAGGAGAAAGATATACAGTAGATGTGACCTGGCAATAGCTTGGGTAGGTACTGTGTGAGCTATGGAATGGCAAGCTTTACACAGAGCTCCACTGCAAGTGATGGTTTCAGCTCCATGTCGAGATGATGCTGGTAAGGAACCTCTACAGGACTGATACATTTGAAGAAAGAGAGAGACCAAACTCCTCTGTCAAATATTTAGTCTTGTTGGTGTAGGACTGTGGGTAGTTACTGTGGGTAGTTGATGTGTACATTCATATGAATGAGATGTTTGAGGACTGCGTGAACTATAATTCATTGCAAAACAACAAAGGCATTGATTTTCCATTTTAATGCCAATTCTATATTTTCATAGTAGCCTACTGTTTTTCATGGTTCTGACTGAGAAAGGTTATGGTTCTTGACAGATGCTTTTGTCCAAGGTGACAACAATAACAATAAACATTACCACCAAAAGTTAACAGCTAAAACTAGTCATATAACCTACATAAAAATACTAATAATAGTAATAGACTAAATAATACTAAATTAAAACAGACTAATAACAATACCAAACCATCAGAATAACAACAATCATAAACACATACAAACCAGAATTCAATACTCCAATTATACGACTGACATATATGCATGTTGCTGTTCATGATATCAATGGGCATATAAAAGATTCTGAATGATAATCATAAGAGTAATTCTTTGTCGTCCCATGATAAATAGATTTGTCATATTACCCAACACGTCTAACATAAACATCAACATAAAAGGCTGACGAGATCACAACTGAATTTCCTTCCCCATAGGGGTATAAAGGGAGAAATTACATGAAGGGATAATCATCATAAACATGAAGGGATAATCATCAAATTTGAGCCTAAAACAATATCAAATTAACATCTACTGATCCACTCATGCAGCCAAATCCCTTGCCTGTAAAACATACTCCACAAACACGCCAAGCTTTCCAGAGAATGCCCTAGCTTTTCTCAGCAATCTGGGGAAGATTTGCTGGGACTGAGGGAAAGCTTTTTTTTGTTAGAACACTCTAATAGGTGTAGCGGATGACCTACTTCTGTCAGACACTCTGATGCCACAGACCATTTTCTCCATCCTCTCCTCTCTCTCTTTTTCTCTCTCTCTAGCTATATATTGGCTTCTGTCTTTCCCCACTCTCCTCTGTCTGACTGAATCACCCCTCTTTTTTGCTCTCCCTCACTCTGTTAATTGCTTTTCGCCCTCCTGATCCAGTCCTCCTACACCCCTTGCATACAAAGAGTAGCTCGCATCCTGAGGCGTTGTTCAGTGTGGCTCATCCATACTGTATCGGAGAGTGCGTGGGTGCCGCAGACCTCACTGCCATTAACAGGGATGACTTGCAGTATAAGTATATATACTCTTTTGATCCGGAAATTTGGTCTCTGCATTTATCCCAATCCGTGAATTAGCGAAATACACACAGCACACAGTGAGGTGAAGCACACACTAATCCCGGCGCAGTGAGCTGCCTGCATCAACAGCGGTGCTCGGGGAGCAGTGAGGGGTTAGGTGCCTTGCTCAAGGGCACTTCAGCCGTGCCTCCTGGTCAGGGTTCGAACCGGCAACCCTCCGGTTACGGGTCCGAAGTGCTAACCAGTAGGCCACTGCTCCCCGCACTGTTCCATTTATCAAACATAAGCTTAACCTTTTGCAGAGACGTTGTCCCACACATTTATTTTTAGTGTCATCGAAATATCTTAATATGTCGTAAAAGTAACTTGGTATGTGCTTGGTTGCTCAATCAATCAATTGAGAGTTTTTCATTGA
The DNA here is from genome assembly GCF_017589495.1 of Alosa alosa. Classification (NCBI taxonomy): domain Eukaryota; kingdom Metazoa; phylum Chordata; class Actinopteri; order Clupeiformes; family Clupeidae; genus Alosa; species Alosa alosa. The sequence continues at coordinate 17,652,920 of NC_063205.1, forward strand.
CCTACACTGATGAATCTGTCAATTCATCCTTTTATTAATTTATTTATTCTAAATGTGTTTGCTGTTTACTACATTATCACTAGCTCTCTGTCTTGGCTAGAAGCTAGGTCTAACTAAATGAATAAATACTAACAGACATTATTACATTTTCTTAGATGAAAGCTTGAAACATAATAGATTTGAAAAGGGTAATGGACAGATGTAAATTAGATTGAATGCCCATCATCTATTGATTCTGTACAATTTGGCTATTTTCTGTTTATATCTTGATTCCTATAGGCTGATAGATGTAGAGAAACATTAAAAGGATTTGATTATTAGTGGACAACTAGCTGTGATTTAAGTTCTGTAGTGTATTTATCAAAACATCAAGTTACCCCCTCCACTGGCAATATATGATAACTGCAATCTGCAGTATCACAAACGCCAATCCTTTTGGCTTTTGTGATACTGCAATCATGCTGTGAAAAGTTATTAAATGTCTTCACCTGCTGGTGGTTCTTTGGAACTACATGGGAAGACCCAAGACATCCTGTGGAATGTCTTGGGTCAAAAATACTGAGCTTGAACAGAGGATTTCTACTTTGGAATCAAGGATTGATGCCCTTCCATCCAAGATAGATGAATCACGAGAGACGTCTCATGAAGTTAGTACTGCAACAAAAACCGGGAATGCAGAGAGTGTACCCGAAAATGCTGATATCACTGCTAATGGAGTGGATGAATGCAATGACTTAAGAAAGCCAAATATGAGTACAGAACATTGACAAACGCAAGATGCCAGACCCAAAAAACAAAATACAAAAGGAACTGTAATTACCTCAGCACATATGTTATGTCAATACCTATGCCTGGTATTAGAAATAGAGCCAGATCAGACATGGCTTGGGGTCCTAAGGAAAACTACCAAACACATCATTGTGCATGTTGGAGCAAATTACATTTACAAAAAACAGCTGTATGTCCAAGAAGGTTTCAAGGAACTTTTATATACCAAATAAGTGTGTCTTACCGGTGTGTTGAGGGATCACACACAGCAGGTTTGGATTTTGGGAAAAAAGGAAAAAATCCTTAATTCAATAGATCCAAATAATCAATGCTCGGGTAGAACCTCCATAAACTGTTGGTAAAAATATTGCATACCAAAGTGAAACATGAGATCCAGTCACAAAGAAGTACAATCAAGATGCAGAGTTTAATTTGGCTGTATACAGGAGAGAGGCACACACAAAGCACAGCGTACTCCAGAATATGCGTCTCTGACTTGACACAGAATTATCCAGGGTTTAAGTACCCAACAGTAAAGGATAGATCATCATACAGTAACAGTGGCAAAGCCAGGAGTCATCCAGTCTACCTTAATTAATGACGCAAATGGCTGTTGACGCAAAATAGACAACAACAAGTGTTATCCACTCTTACATTATTCTCTTACATTATCCATGTTTAGAAGAACAGCACAGATATCATACAGGGTCATGATGCAGACATAGAATCATACTTTTAGTGTCAAAGTGACCCACTAGTGTTAAAATGCAGAACATTAAACCACATATTGGAATATTGGGTCTAATGCAGGACATTAACACCACATATTAGAATATTGGACATAATGCTCTATTCCACTTTCTCTCAGCATGAAATACAAATTTTCATCAGTGGTCCGCTCCCAGCGGAGGGAAGCTTTGTTTTTACAAGACAGTATTCAGTTTAAACACCTGGTTCGCAAAAACATGCTTTCCAGGTGGAATGAACTTTATTGACAATTTCAACCTTTTCTGGAATCGCAGAGAATATTTCAGACTAAGTAGCATAGAACTCAGTTGGATTATGGCAAAAATCCTGAAAACTATCGCCGCTCTCTGCACCACCCAGCATTTTTTCTGCCGACCTTGAGCCGACCCTCTGATAACAGAAGCCGTACAGACGGAACAAGACATCAACAACTTGGCTAAACCAAAACACTCTGCACAAGCTGAAACAGTCATGCAGACCCCTCCCCTCCCCCCCGCTGTAGGGCTGGCTGACATTCACCCGGTAGCCCCCACTGACATAAAAACCTTGGAGGAACATAAACAGCCCACTCAACAATGCCCAGCCACATCCACTGGAACAAATGAGCATGAGGGGATAGGCTATATTGGAGTGCTGCATAAATCTATATCACCTACCAAGGCTGCTGAGACGCTGTGGTCAAAATTAATCCAAGACAACTGGTGTGAGACTGCAGCTTTATTCACGACGCCGGGAGCATGTAACCCACATGAAATATCAAAGTAACAGGCCCACACATCTGTGCAAGGGCCTAGGTTTGGTCTCAGCTTTGGTGGGGACACATCCCCAACTCCTGTTGTCACAATACCAACATTAGTGTTTCAATACCAATACTAAGTGAAGAATCTCAATTTCGATACTTTTGCGATTTTTTTAAAACTTGATTTGGTTTGTGTGATTTGTGAGATCATTCACATCAGTGGCAATCATAGAATTTGATTGACCCTCCACACACACACACACACACACACACACACACACACACACACACACAGACATACATAGAAAGTGATGGTTGTCATCAGTGTTGGACAAGTTGCTTCAAAATCGTATTATGTATTACTCATTACTGTCATTTCAAAATAATTTGTTACATTATAATATGTATCTGAATTGTAAGGCATTACACTGCTATTGTATTACTTTTGAGTTACTTTCACCAAAATATCTAAAAATATGAATTTGGAATTCTAAATGCAGTTTATTATGCTCAATGCAGCTCATTGCACTTCTAATGGAGGGTGATGTGGTATAACATAATGACTGAGCTAGGCTTAAGGCTACAACAGTAGAATGCAATAGGCACAGTGATGGCTCATGATGCAATACAAGGAACAATCATAGCCAGAATTTTGTTAAAAGCAGACCAAAGGTCAAAGTTTGGTCAATTGTGATAGAAATGCTGTAACTTTAGGCTTAGGCCTACTCATTAAAATTAACAGAGAGCCCACTACCTGTATATTGCAACCCAAAACTTAGACATGTCAAGATTTCTGAAACATGTAATATGTATTTCAAATACAAAATAGTATTTTGTCATTTTTATTTTATTGGGTTGAAGGAAATGGCTCTGTATTTTGTATCAAAATACTTTATTGGTGTGTATTTTTGTATTTTAAAAATACTGCAAAATACTATGTGAAACACACTAAAAAAAGTTACTACTTGGTGAATAATTGGTAATTAGGCAACAATGGTTAATGTTTATCGCAATCAGCTAATGTGAGAACAGCTGTGTTCAACGACATTCACAGCTTTTCAGTGACGGCCTTTGCTTAAGCATCAGCTCTGGTCTGAAGTATAAGTATAAGTATAAATACTCTTTTGATCCCGTGAGGGAAATTTGGTCTCTGCATTTATCCCAATCTGTGAATTAGTGAAATACACTCAGCACACAGTGAGGTACCCACTAATCACGGCGCAGTAAGCTGCCTGCAACAACAGCGGTTGTGTTTGAATTCCCTTCCTTGTAGCATCCTTTTCTGCATTGCACAGTGGGGAGAAGTTCACCTTGTTTAATTAAATAACAATTATATTTCCTTATTAGCTGCATACTTGAGGTTGGAGATATTAAGGCAAGTCAAGTTTCTCACATACTGGAAGTTCAAGATATACAGCCTTATGATTTTCTTATTCAGTTCTACACTGGACTTGAATTACGAAATTCGGCACAGATACACAATTATGATTTTGGCCTATTGATTATAATGTGGTTAATTGTAAGTATAAGTATATTTTAATCTCTGCATTTATCCCAATCCGTGAATTAGTGAAACACTCAGCACACAGTGAGGTGAAGCACACACTAATCCCGGCGCAGTGAGCTGCCTGCAACAACAGCAGCGCTTGGGTAGCAATGAGGGGTCGGGGTTCGAATCGGCAACCCTCCGGTTACAAGTTCGAAGCGCTAACCAGTATAGCCGAGGCCACGGCTGCCGAATTGAAAGCTCTGTCGGTCAAATTCAATATCAAAATGTTTTACTTTGGCCTTTTATGGGGTATGTATTGGCAGACAGCCCTGGTAACTTACCGTTGTCGTTGACACACCTGCTCGCTTGACTGCCACTGCAAAGTAGCCTGTGCATTGGCATTCTCCATGCGTGTAGCCTGCGTGTCAGATAACCCTGACGTTTTTTGTATTGTCGTGCTGTCTGTCGGAATGATCAGCAGTACAAATAAGTTCGCTAAAATACTGGTGGGGACAATTTTGTCATCTTAAAATTTTGATTAGGACTAGTCCTTAGCGTCCCACCCTAAATCTACGCCCATGCATCTGTGGGTAAAGCCAACTCTTATACCCTTAACACACACCCACGGAAATCACAAGTTGTCACCCACCAGTGATCACCTAACCATCTGTTTTTTTTAATAGAGATAAGAAATGTTTACCACCCCTCATCCTGAGGGTCACCCCTAGTTCGGTGATACAGGGGTTATCTTAGCTTTCCTAAGTCAAAACATTCCAACATAGGGGTTTCAGATGACACAAGAGTCAGAGTACGAGGATGGTAATTAGATTTCACTACATGTATGTAAGGTATACTAAACATTCAATGAAAGACATATAAAAATTATCCCACAATGCTATCAGGAAAGAAGAGTCATGCTGAAACACCAGTGTCTGATAACAACATGAACACTGCTGGAATGACTGTTGGAAACAAACTACCTCAGCAGTCAAATGAAGACTGTGAACATGTGAGCGAAATAATCACGCCAACCCAACTCCCCCAAATACCCATCACCATCTCAACCACAGCATATGTCACTCCCTACAAGTAGGCAGAGACCGATGCCAATAACCAGGCAGCTTTTAATAACCCAATACCATCAGCAGATCCCCTGCAAACTGACAGGCTGTATTCTCTATTCCTGAATTGATTAGTAATAGAATGAGTCAAGAGCATCGACCTTACAGGGTAAACCAGCCAAATCTCCTACCTGTACCACAACAACCACAAAATTCCCCTGTGGCTCTTACAACCTCATATTGCCCTATCTTGGCAATCAGAAATGGATGGTCAGAGGCACAAAGTTTATAGATATTAAAGGCGTGGCCAGTCCACATTCACTAATTTAGGGCCCTATCATGCACCCGGTGCAAGGTGGCGCAAAAGCATGATGCAAGCCTTATTTATATATCTTACACACTCAATAAAGTGAGGAATTTTTCGCCATGTGCTCCAATTTTATTAAACCTTGCACCCAGGGGTGTGGCCAGGGGCGATTCTAGATCTAGAGCAGTGGTCCCCAAACTACGGCCCACCACCTCATTTTGGGTGGCCCCCCAAAACATGTCCGTGGTATATAGCAGATCTTCCCCGCATGGCAGTACGACATTGTCAAACTATAACCTCCATAATTTCCCCCATTCATTCTCTATAGCGAGTCTTAACAGTACACGTGTAATACTCTTTTTGTCGACTGGTGGTTGTTTTGGCGCTGTTTCGCGTTTGCCATCAAAAATGGAATGAAATGTAGGGCTACTTGCAAACAATGTAAGAGGCCTCTGCTGACTGCATCAGTGCTCAACGTATTCTAAAAGTTTATCAATTAATTGCTAATAACTAACTAACTTCTATTCAAGTCATATTTCTGGAACTTTCTGGAGAAATTATTTCTATTTTTTACCCACTTGTTCAAATGTTCATACAAATTCACAATTCACAAAGTTCTCATCAGGTGAGTGAAAGTGGTCATTTCAGATGTTTTTGCCAGCACTTCATAAAACTCTCATAGTTTCAGAACTTTAAATTATTTGTAGGATATTGCTTGTTCACAATTTGAGCTGTGTACTGTATGCAAAGACACAGAGTTCAGAGTTCACACATTTTGAATATTTCATTGTACACTGATATGGCATGATGGCAATATAAACACAGCTAACAATGGTATTAACTTACAGTAGCCTACGATTAAATGTAATGGAATATTCAACTAAGGTAGACACTGCTGCTGTTCACAGCACTAAGCTATGTATGGTTACTGATATACTCCGAGTCTCTGGCCCTCTCTTAGAGCCAGGCATAGTGAGCTAGCCCTCGGAAGAAAAAGTTTGGGGACCACTGATCTAGAGCTTTGCTGGGGCACAGGCCCCCAACTCCCAATACATAAAAAAAAAAAATGTGCACGCAATATGAAATAAATGGCTAGCCTACGGGAAGGCTACAAGCTTCAAAATCATTATTGTCACTGTCATACTGTAGGACCAGCACTCTCTCCCTCAATTGTTGTAGCAGCCACTATCCAGCAACATTCAAACACATAGGCATAAGTAGGCCTATACTCACTGCATGAATTTAATAGGCTTTCCTACTAACACAAGGGAAGCTTATTTTTAGTCAAAATTGAGATATACTTCCCTCCCAGGCAAGGGTCCTATAGTCATCCTGGCAATACTGCAGTTCTTTGTAGCTTAAATAGCCTACTAAAGCCTTCATACTGACTTTTGGTGATAATTTCCAAATGTAGCCTATAATAATCTACACAGAATCAGAGTAGCCTACTGATTCTGTGTAGATTATTATAGGCTACATTTGCAAATGCAGCAAACTTATTTAAGTTTGCCATTAAACCATAGATCAAATCACAGCACTAGCTACCAACATAAATGTTAATGTTACCGTTAATGAATGCAATTATCATACCTCCCTCGTCCTCCTCATCTCTCCTCACTGTTCCTCTTCCTCTGCCTCTGTTCAGGAAACATTTTCTGATGTCCATCTCTGAATAGTTTATCAGAAGGCTATGTTTAGTTTTACAGTAGGACAGCTTCACAAAAAGTATAGGCTACTTTTACAGGACTCTCTCTACAGTATAAGTAAATCATTATTAATTCTCTGCATGTGTGCATGCAGCCTAGCATGGTCTGAGTGTGTGTGTGAGGGAGAGAGCACAAGCTGGTAAACTGTTGCTAAATTTAGGCTACAATGACGCTAAGCATTGAAAATCAGATGCTAATTATGTGGGCAACATTCTCTAACAGCGATCAACTTGTAATTTTTTCTGTCAAAGAAGTTGTGAATTTGTTGTAACATTAAAACAGGGGACGACTTACTCTGCGCTCAAAGTGATGTGATGAGCTCCAGCGGTTTCCACTATACAACGAAACACTCAGAAGAATCATGTGAACGATTTTCATTGGTTGTTGCTCAATCTTACCCAACTACAGAGGTGCTATTTCCTGATTGGCTATTATGGCCCCTTTCTTTTTTTCGTTGTTTATTTTTATTGGCTGGTAAGTGACAGGCTCGAGTCATGACTAAAGTAGGCAGGAGATGCACTGAATGCCATTTCCAGCGAAAGCAGCGCTAGAAGTTTACTGGGGCACTAGAGACTTTTACTAAGGCAAGTGCCCCAGTGAATAAGGTCTAGTGACACCCCTAGGTGTGGCAATTAACGACATAAGGTGTGGTCTGGCCTGGCGCATGATCCAAAAATCGCTATCTTACACCCTCTAAAAATCATTATTGGGTTTAAAGTGTTTTTTCAGGCTATGTTTTCGATGGTAACCCCTTGACAGTCAATAGTAAAAGTGTAGTACTGTTTTGTCACAGTGAAGTTAGTTTCACTTTGCCTATGAGTTCAAATAAGTTCAGATGCATGTAGGCTAAGGCTATACTCTGATAGTCACAAACAGGTTTTAGTTCTATACAGTCTCGCATGCAAACAGATTCTTTCAAATGCGCCGCTGACTATCAAAATACCAATGTGCTGTTTGAAGTTGCACTGCTTGCTGTTAAAGGGAATGACAGATGTCATTCTCATCGGTTTAAAGGATGTTACGCCCAAAACACACCCACTGATTGAGAAACAGCTGCTGTAAAGCCCCTTCTCAAGAAGAATAAGTTGGATACCACCATGCTAAACAACTAGGCCCATATCCAATCTACCTTTTATTGTCAAATTATTGAAAAAATAGTCTTTAATCAACTAAATACTTTATGTACTATTACCTTAGGTGTTTCATGTTTTCTCTTTTACTTTTTAACTACTTTTTTGTTTGCTATTAACTATTAAACTGCAAAGCATTGCTACATACCAGCAGATCCTGATTGTCAGAAAGCCACATTTCTACTTCCACTATATCAAAATAATATCACAATTTAATGAGGATAAAACATGAAAATTGACAAAAACCAAATAGAAAGGTGTAGTAGAAAATTGTGTCTGAATAGCTGGAAGGTTTATCTGTTCTAATGCTTACTCACAGCAGATGTTGAACCAGCCACCATAAAAGTTGTGACTAGTAGCTCAGTCTGTCCTTGAGCAAAGAATTCACTGAGATAAGAGAGTTCTGTCTGTGGTCAGCACACAGCATTAACCAGCCCTGTGGCAACTTAGGAACAACTTGTTGTGATTGTTTAAATGAACTGCTGTGTCCCAAAATGCAATATGGAGTCAGAACCAGAAGAAATTGAAATACTGAAATGTTTTGACTTTGTTGAAAAGTGACAGAAATAGGAGAATGTTTTGGCCATTTTTTCCTTTTTTGGCAGAACAGGAATACACCCCAAAAAGAAGATGAGGTTTCACACTTGCAGTTAAACAGTGTCCCCTTAGCTCAAATGAATATTGAAAGAATACTAATTCATGTCGTACATGCCCAGACAGCTGACACTCAAATGTCTGCTATTCCCTTCTCTCCCTACACTTGCTGTTGACATTTCCCTACATTTTACATCCCTCACATTTTCCAAAAGTATATGGGTTGGGTTCACACCCAGGTGACAGGAAGTTTGCCTAGAGGCCACATGTGTTGTTGTTAAACACTGACATTATTATTTTATGATTGATATTTTTAAGATAAACAGATAGTATGGCCAATTTCCTTACAGATGTTTAGTCATAAGGATAATTTGCAGATGTCTTCTGTCTGCATTTCTCCACTGTTGTGTAGGCTGCCAGCATAATGTAAAGTCAGTACAGAAGTAAGGTACCCTGGAAATCCAGAGTTCTCGCGATTTTCCAGGCTAGAAGTAAGGAGGAGGCTAGAGAAAACCGCAAGGCAGCACAGACCTGGTGTCTTCAGCAGCCTACCTCACTGTAAGCTCACATTAACCTCAATACATTTTAATTGGATTGAGTACACTTCAGTACGTTTGATATTACATGGGTGATATGATAACAAGCAAATTGAGAGAGAGAGAAAAAATAAAAAATCCCTATCAAAAGTTACTATTGGTAGGCAGCTCTAGAATGCATTTGTGTGGACATGAACATAGCTTGCTTTTCCTGAAACCCAAAGGGAGTGGATTTTTTTTACCCAAGAGAAACAGGGAGCAGGCCTACACCACCATATGAAAGCATTCAAATCCAATAGGAACCTTATTTCTCATCTGTGTAATGTTTTAGTGAAGATAAACACACTATCTTTGTGTGCTCCTCCACTGCGACTTACTGTATGCTGACTGGATTGTGGCATGAGCATAAAAGCATTCAAACACTAATATACACTAATACACTATGTCACATAGGCCTACTGTAATAGTTAACAGGAATGGTTGGTGTGATTTTAGTAATTCCATGGGCAAGTGGACACCACAGAAAACTATGGTAAGTACACGCACACACACACACACACACACACACACACACACACACACACACACAATAACTGCAGTTATGGGACAAATGGGACAGTTAACTGCAATGCAGCTTAAAGACTGAAGAAACTGAATTTCAGCAATAGGCTAAAGTGAGTAGCCTACAATTTGCTAAGCTATTTTTTCATTTTCTGTTTGCTGCCATAATTTGTAATTTTAGGATGTATGGTAAAACAACTGTTTACGGAAATGACAAGTAGCATATGGTTTCAGGAAGTTTTAACATAACAGGCTATTACTATGTTATGTTATATAAATTATATTATCAACGCAAAAGAAAAATCTATAGCGTCTGTTCTGGTCCGTGATAACGCTTTGCAGTGCTTTGTTCTATTTGCTATATCCATCTGATCCAAACAAAAAATGTGTTCAATAATCCACATTTGTTTTGGAAACTAAAGTAAAATTCCGTTAATATTGGATTTTTGCCTATTGGAGTTTTTTTCCTCTTAATGACACATTTTTTGACTGGTGCGACTTATACTCCGGTGCGACTTATAGTCCGGAAAATACGGTAAACCCATCGACGATACTACGGCAAATGTAAAAATACATTAAGCTAATCCTAATAATTATTTTAGCCACAAGCACTTCGCGATGGAGCATACAGTGTGTAAAAATTGCATTTGGGGCTTTCTGCTATATGTGAGCTATCACTCTACTATTATTCCCAGTCATTATCATGGAAAATATAATGTTCATATGTTCAGTTATGCGACAAATTTTTATAATGGCATTATATAACAAGCCTCATAGTAATAGGTATATTTTCAATTTTTCAAATGTTGCTTTTATTTTTCCTTCCAACTTGCTGAGGCTCCCCTGGCATCCCCTCAAGGCCCCCCATGGGGCCCCGGCCCCCACTTTGAAAACCACTGTTCTAGCCTACTCATGTTCTGGGCTAGTTCTGGGAGGCTTTGAAGACCTAGCCTACATGAGCATTACCAATGGACTTGAGCCACCTACAGGCCAATGTAGGCTATAATTTGCTGTTGAAATTAATAAATGGATAAAGTAATAAATTAGACTCACTGTTGTGTCTTCGTTTAGCCTAGAGTAATGCATTAAACTAGATGTACCGCATAGCGGTACAAAATATGACCGCTGCTCAGTCCTGTACATCCTTTCCGCGAAAATAAATCACACTTCAATTTGTCTCCATATTTTACTCCATCCCCCACTCTTGAAACTTTTGTGTATGCTTGTTTGGCATGCCTGTGTGTGTGTGTGTGCACAGATTGTAGAATAGCCAAAGGTGAATAGATTGTAGAATAGCCAAAGAAGATGTAGCATTGTTATAAAACCTTTAAAATCTCTAAACAATCACAAGTAGGGCAGTTCATCACAGTTCATCCATTGCAACTGGATTGATGAAAGGTCACTTACACCTGTAGGCTACATTGTATTTGGGAAAAGCAAAGGGTATCAGCATAATGTTATATTTTTATTTATTTATTTATTTATAAACAAAAACATCTCTGTCAGTTTCATGCCGTTTTCAACAGCTATCAAAAACAAAGGTCATTTTTGGATAGATGGATTTTTTGTGAATGTTTCTTCTTCTGCATAAGATTTTAGTCATCTTTAGTTCATGTGATACTTTATTGTCAATGCACAAATTATACAGTAGTCTGAAACGAAATGCTGTTTTACATCTAACCAGTGGTGCAAATAACTGACATGTCCAAATGGGCCTTGATGAAATGCGTCGCTAGACTGTTCATACACATTTTAACGGGCCAAAGTTGAAGAGCTGTTGTCCGTTGTTGTTCGTGCAAATATAGGCTGATTCATGTTCCTTTGCATTGTGTAACTGAGGTCCATGGCTTGTCTGGCTTTCACCAGACCAAGCTCAATCTTCTAAGAAATCAAAAAATAAATAGCGGGCAGATTAGGCTGGGTTCACCCAGCCTAGTCCATAGGCGCCCGATATTGTTTAATTTTCCGATTGAGATATCAACGCTTTGGCTATTCTAAATGCAAAAATGCATTCAGGGAGTTATGTCAAAACTGTAACTAACAAACTAGATCCTAATAGAAAGCTGTTAGCTTCCCTAAACTACAGGTAGGCCTATAAGGTAGGCCTATGTACTAAATAAATTGTCAATAGGCTATGCTGGCGACACAAATAAAATCTCCTTTGGAAACCAATGGCTTACGCCTTACAGTATCAAGCGGACTTAAACTGCCATATTGTGTGAAAAGTTGTAATAAAATTCATGTAGCTCCATGAGTCAAGGAAAGCGCGAATGAAGTAGCCACTTCTAAAAGGGACCCACTACACAGTAGCTTAAGGTGTGTTGCTAAAGCAGCCATAATGAAATGAAGGTGTCATTGTTTGGATACTTCACACACACGTGCTTTTTAATCTCACAGACTACAACTACCAAGCTGGAATCAAAGCGCATCGATTCCCCTCTCACACCCTGCACGCACTTCAAACAAATAAACAGGCGTCTCAGTCTCACGCATGTATAGGCAAAACTGTATCAGACCGGTGTAACGTTGGTAAATCTTCCATTGTACAGAATGATTTTTGTAGCACTTGCAACAAATGACAGTCGAAAGATACAATTACAGTGCTGCTATCAATTTGCTTGGTATAACCGCATTTATAGTTTTCTACAAATGCAATCAAATTGGCCTCCATCACTCAACCAACGCTAACGGTAACATTATTGTAGGTCCTTATTGATATTATAAGATTAACGTACCTGCAGTAAAAACCAAGCATGTCTGATAAACATTCTCAGATTTATTTTGGCTTCAAGAAGAAATGGGAATTACATTTCATGTGAACATCTTCCTATCCTTATTAGATGTTCTCTGCGGTAAACTACAGTCCTTGTAGGAAGCTCCATTGTTTTTCCAACCCACTTTTAACTTATAACAAAATTACGTCTCACTGCAACGATGCGCCATCTAGTGGACAAACGACTACTTATCGCCAATACTGGAAATGCAGCCATGATGATGATGAATATTTGGCTTTCTTTTAATCCTACTGATTGTAATTATCAGTTTGTAATTATGTATCGGCCGTTCTAATACCGATAGTATGTGCGTACCTGTGTGTGTGTGTGCATGTGTATATGTGTGCACCGCAATCTACAGGCCAATGAGTGTAAATGTACACATAGGCCTAACCTACATTTTTTAGACCCCCCCCCCATGGATGAAATTCTACGAAACTTGGCATACCCCCAGAGAATGCCAGGTCAATCATACACATACAATTTGGTGCAGTTCTGAACATCTTAACTGAAGATAGGGGCGATTAAAGCAGAATGATATTGCATTTTCATTTTTTACCGGGGGGGTAAATCACAAATGAGTGATTATGGGCCAGGTTGATGTGGGCCCTTGAGACCAGTTTTGGTGTCCCGGGTATCGTTGACCAAAAATTCAGGAAGTAGATGACGGAAAAAAAAAAAAAACTTTGACAATCATTATATGTAATAAGTAAAAATGCCATGTCAAACAGTGCTTGGGGTAGCCTGTATCCGGTATAGCCAAGACTGACGTCGATGGCAAAGCATTCTGCTTTGGGGAATTATTTGCTATGGCATGGCCATGGTATTCAAATATACTGTATATGTTCAACATAGGCTGAAAGTTATGTTTAACGTGCCTTCTCCCAAAAAGTTTTAGTTATTAATCTCTAAAATAATGAGTCAAAATCTCAAACAACTTCAGGCGGCGCTCTCTTCCATCTAGCCTGGCCCAGCTAGATGGTGTCCCCCCCCCCCCCCCCCATGCTCGGGGTTCAGTACTACCACAAGCGCAAAAAAGGAAAATTAGAAAATTGAAGCATCATTTAAATGTTTAATTTCTTAACAGAAAACCGTAACTGTGCTCAATTGAAAATCAAAATAAGCAACAATAACCCATTTACTGTGCCGTCCTAAAGAATGGATAACGGGTTTTTAAGCATATTTTTATATTTGTTCATGTGAATTCTGCAAATAGAACATAGCACTGCATGCGTTTATCGTTGATGTGTCAATTGTGTAAGTCAAGAAAAGGGTTGCGTTCTCCCTTAACATAAAATGAACGCACGCGCCTGCGCTCACAGAAGGACATAACATTGCCGAACCTGACCAACCTGACTGGCTGAGGATCATCTAACAACAAACACTTTACTTCCCTGTTGACCAAAGTTCGCTTGCAGTTATCTACGACGACCGAGTTTCAGAAGCAAGTGAGAAAGAGCAGCGGTGTGTTCAGAAATCCCCGAAATGGCGAAAGTGAACTGTCTTCTCAGAAACCTTTTCATTTTTTTCAACGTAGTTTTTGCTGTAAGTTACATTTGATAAAGTAATTTCAACGAGTTTTAATGTTGTATTGTATATAATGCTGTATTCCGTTTGAAAGTGCAACAACAAGTAGCCTAGTTGGCCAAAATTTTCTACCGACTGTTGTATGGGGTCTACATTTACAAAATGTCTATTTTTGTCCGCTATACCTTCTTATTGATTAGATTGCTGGAGTTTGCGTGCTCGTTCTGGCGGTACTGATCCACTTCAACACTGCCGAGGTAGGTTAAGGTTTTTCTATTTATTTTGAATTTCCATTAGCCTACTGTTGACCCCTGTTCGTCATATAATTGTTAGACTAAAAAAACGCTATTTCAGTGAATTCACCTGCATTTTTATTTAGTTTGACTTGGACAAAACTAATGGAGTCATCGGGCTGTACATGATCGGGGCTGTCACGTTCCTTGTGTCATTTCTTGGAGCACACGGTGCGCTGAAAAATGTGAAATGGATGCTCGTTGTGGTGAGTCCTTCCACCCAACCACCTCATATTCTCCTTGTCAGAAAAAGCCTAAAAATATAGGTGTTCACGTTTGACAACCGATCATGACCCTCCTGATTTACAGTTTATCGTTCTGATGTGTTCCTGCTGCTTCGCCCTGTTGCGCGTGGCGGTGCCTCTAGCTGTTCTGCACCCACAGGTAAGTCTGACAGGTTACAGGTTAGTCTGACAAACTTTCTTCGCAAGATTTAACCTCGTAATGCAATTGGCTTTGTGACAATTAAGTGAGGTATCTAAAGTGGTTGTGACAGGATTTGCATCCCTTTTGTTCCACAAGGTCAGCCTGATGCAGGAGGAAATGCAAAGTGTTGGGCCTTTGGATGAAACCTCTGAGAACTTCCAGGGAATCATGGATGAATTCCAGAGTCAGGTAAATTGTGGTATACTATTCTATAACCATAATAATTTCTAGTTGAGGATTAATAGCCCCACAAATGGAACGATAAATCAATGTTTTAGTGCTTTATGCTAACAAAAAACATTGGAATTGTGTGCATATTCATTGGTTTCATCAGGTCCCTTTCCACAGGTGTATTAATCAAGCACCATGCAGTCTGCATTGACAATTAAGGTGCTTGATTTTATACACCTGTGGAAAGGGACCTGATGAAACCCATGAATATGTTTAGACATTCCATGGATGACTGATAATGCATTTAGCATCTGGCTATGTAATCTAACTCATATGGAATAAGATGATGTCCACGAGAGAAACTTCAAACCAAAAACTGGTTGTCCTTTTGACATTTGGAGACCTGTTTGTCATCACAGTAATTTTCTTGGTGGAGCATACTGCTTATTTGGCTTAATTCAGAGTTTCAACACATCGTCATGAAAGTGTTTGACAGAACATTCACCTAGGATATGCGCAAAATAGGATAGGCCTGAAAATGACTTCCATATCTTTCAGTATCTCAGTTCTTGTTATATTAACATTGCTCAAGGTTTTTTTCCCCAACAATAGATTGCTGGAGTCCCTGTTTTGACACTTCCTCAAGGCTGACTCTCACAGCCCTCCTTAGGGTTCATGCAGTCTGCAAACTTGGCGACTGTGTGTGTCAGCTGTGTTATCTTTCCGTTTTCATTTCAGCGTCCACATTAAGAGGTTAGAGCGTGCACACTGCCTGCATGACATGCACGTCTCATGTGCGGTTTGAGCTGCGCTGAAAATGTGTGCATGCTAGAAATAGGACCGGCGCCTATTTTTCACACGACATGTTGGAAGCGTTCATTCAAAAGAGACTGTGAAGAGATGTTTTTAATAGGCAGACTGGCTGCAGCAGCGGCGCATCAGAGACGTTTCTGGTATGAATGCTCATATAAAACGCGACGCGGCAACCACGGTACAGACATGCACCGCACAAGTGACGTCAGCAGTCTGAACCAGCCCTAAGAGACAGCATAATTAAAACTAGAAAATGTAATTTCGAGGAAATTACCAGTGCATGAAAATATAAACATATATATTAACATAAAATGCAAAACAAACTTTTATTTGATAACAGTTGGCAGAAGTCATAGTTGATAACAACTGACAGTTGAAATGGCTGAACAGTTAAATAGTTGAGTAGTTTAAATAGTTATTATATAAATAGTAATTATTTAATAGTGAATTATTGTAGTGAGGACATTTATTTTGAAACAGTTGTGGGCAGAGGAAATAGTTGAACAGGATCTGTAGAGCCAGATTGTATGTTTAAAGCCTGAGACAGAGTATAGTTTAAAAGTTAAATATAGATAGTGTAATGGATGTTGATAGACAGAAAGTTGAATGGATGTTGATGGGCAGATTGTTTAATGAATGTTGATGGGATAGTTTAATGGGTAGATGAGTGAATGGTTTGAAGAGGATGAATGGATAGAAAGTTGGATGGAATGTGCCTTATATCCTTCTAGAATACTTACAACCGGACCCGCGTCATGCGCCATGCCCCTTTTGAGGGGAAAACATTCCCTCAGAACAAGCCAGAGTGAACCGGTAGACATGTACCAACCACACAGCTAGAACCCCTCCCTGAGTTTCTTTTGCCTACCATGTCCTCAAAAAAATCCTGACAGAAGAAAATTATGGCTACAAGCCATAAGAAGAGAAGACCGTATGACACTTCTGGTCACTGAGTGGGGTTGTTGCACCACTTCGTACTCGGGAGACTGAAGGGACATGTTTTTATATTAATTGAATTAAGCTTTTGTAGGTATCTTTCACGGTCAACGACCGGCAAAGTGGTTATGTATTGAGTGGTCATATTGATTTGTGGTATTTTTTGTTATTATTTACTCCTGCGATTTCTGTACGAATTACGTTTATTGACCCTAATTTGCGTTGGAGTTAATGAGAGGGGTTGTTTGTTTTCCCCCCGAAAGGGGCGGGAACGTTTGTCACGAGTCAAGTTCCCGGATGTGCCGGTCTAACATATGGAGATACACAGAGAGAGTTGGCCTAATTGAGCAGAAAGCAGTTGATACAGGTGCAATCAGTTTAACTAGCTTTTTGATGGGACCTAGTTGAGCAGCTGGAAGTTGATACAGGTGCAAATCAAGTTAATTAGCCCATTATGATGTCATAGTCCCCATACAAAGTCAATGGGGAAAAATAAGCTTGTTTTTTATTAATATCTCAAAGTATAAAGTTTACAAAAGTGAAAAATACATTCCTCAAGTGTCCTTTTCAAGACCTACGTTACAAAGTTTGAACGAAGTTTCTACGTTAAACGGTTGAAGCTGAATTAGACGCAGAAATTTGGTGGGAAGAATAATAATAAGAAGAAGACTTCGGATAACAGAACAGTGCATTTTCATGCACTGTAATTAGCTTGAACTCAGTTTCTACATCTGCAAGGAGAATATCCATCAAGTTGATTACTGAAGTATATACAACTGTATGAGCATTGAATGTTCTTGTTGCGTCCCTTGGTTGTGAAGTTGGCACGTGGTTGTTTTTGTGTCATGGTGTTGAGAAAAAAACTCTTAAGCACTTTCGCACACTTTTTTTGTAGCAAGATATGCAGATAGGCTTAGCAATGGCCTTGACTCTTTCTTTCTTTCTTTCTTTCTTTCTTTCTTTCTTTCTTTCTTTCTTTCTTTCTTTCTTTCTTTCTTTCTTTCTTTCTTTCTTTCTTTCTTTCTTTCTTTCTTTCTCTTTTTCTTTCTTTCTTTCTTTCTTTCTTTCTTTCTTTCTTTCTTTCTTTCTAGTTGCACTGCTGTGGTCTCGTCAACGGATACATGGACTGGAGGGACCAAGTACCAGACTCCTGTGACTGCTCCTCAGATGAGCTGATGCAGAATACATGTGTGCCCCTACCAGACTATACTGTGAAGGTGAGCTGCCATTGCTATCAGAAAGATCACCATGGTAGGCATGCACTCAATACCACAGTTCTCTGCTCCAACGAGGCTAACGTCAACCAAGTCTAACTGCATCCTGGTCACTGTAGCCAAGTGGAGTAAGGTTCTGTGTCAACTGCAGCTTGGAAATGTGGTGCTTCATTACATAAAACAAAGCTCCAGTTGACTTGCAGAAAAGTGAAAGATCACTGCACACTGGTAGACTTATTTTGCTGGTTTATTTTTCAGTGAACACTGAAAAATAAACCAGCAAAATAAGTGTGGTGATCTTTCACTTTTCTAAAATTCATTGACGACTGCACATCACCAGCACCTGGAAATCAGAAGGCTCTCCAGTTGACTTACTTTGTGGTAAAAAGAACTCCAGGCATACTCAGGTCTGAGAAAACACTGCAGGTTTATTCACGACGCCAGGGGTTAGTTACCAGCAACAGCACATTCCAGTGACAACACCCAAGGTTCTCTAGGGCACTCGCTTCTATTGTTTAAGATTTTGTTAGCGATCCAAATTTTTTTTTCGACTTTTTATGAGTACAAACGGCAATGCAGATTAAGATGAGGTGATTTCCTAGACAGGTATTGACTATATTGGGGCGAAGCACTGCTACTTGCGCGCAGAGATTGTCCATGCTGTGGAGACTGAGAAAGTACTGATGTGTTGCGTGATATCTCTGCCCCTAAGTGGCGGTTCCTTTTAAGAGGCCTTGATGACCGTTACAGAATTTGGCCTCAGTATGCAAAGTACTGTAGCTAAGCTAATCAACAAAGAATGTGCCTTGTATACTTTGCATGTTTGCATGTTAGGTATTATTCACACTATCACATTATCATGGATACAGAATACTGCTGTTATGTGGGTTCCTTCCTAAGTGTATGGATTCTGACATCAGTCTGTAAATAATTTGAACACAGTTGGCTGTAAATTGACAAGTACAGAACCATAGTAATAGAAAAAATGTCTCCCCAGGGATATGATTTCTTCCTTCAGCTTGAGTCAAGGAGGAATTCACGGAGGATGGTTCGTAAGATGGTAAGGCAACTGAACAACTTTATTTTGTGTGTATACTGTATATACACATTGTATGGCAGAAAGTCGGCAAAATCATTAGTGCTACATTTTTATATGCCATCCTTAATGCTTTAACTTAAAACATTTTTTCAACCTCATTTCCAAAGACGTTGGGAAACTGTAAAATGTAAATAAAAACAGAATGCTATGATTTACAAATCATGTTAACCCTCTATTTAATTAGAATAGGTCGAACTTCAAAGACAACATATCAATTGTTGAAACAGAGAAATGTTTTTTTTTTGGAAAAATATATGTTAGTTTTGAATTTGATGCCAGCAACATGTCTCAAAAAAGTTGGGACGGGTATGTTTGCCACTGTGTTGCTTCACCTCTTTATTTAACAACATTTTGCAAATGTTTGGGAACTCAGAAGACCAGTGGGCTATACTACGAATCTCAATTAGTGGGTTAGCAAGGTATGTTGCGCTCTAAGCCGGGGTATGCTGTGACACAAAAGTGGCTCTGTTTTAGCGTCACTGTATCACCATGGTGTCTTATGCTGCCAACCAAACCTGGTCGGGAGCAGGTTATGTGCTAAGTTATACCTCAAATCGTGTAAAACTACCGCCTTCTGACCAATCAGTTATCTAGAAAAACGAAGTTATCGCACGTGTAAGATTCTGTCATATATCTTACAGGTGGAGTTCCGCCTCTCCAAACATTTTGGATCTCGCAGGCGCTTTAACAGTGTTGTGCGTGCTAATATGCCACTATGGACGTACATACCATACATCTAATGACAATCGATTTATTTGATGTTATAGGCTAGATACTAAAAATGACCGCAGTCTAGATTACACTGTCGCTCATAAATGCGAAAGTATTTGCTTTTTATGTAAGCGGTCTTGTGGGTCTCCACGTTTCATGATTGGCCAACATCATCCCAACACCGAGAACGCACACAGATCTGAGCTGAAAGCCTAGTTTTACCAATATATCACATAACTGCTATCGTAGTATCACTTAACTTATACACCGAGTTAAGGCTTTGTGTAGCTTCGATACGTCTAGGCTAACATGCTTCGTAGTATACCTCACAGCTGCTAGAGTTTTGAGAATTAAATACTGTCCCATTCTTGTCGCTGCTCAACAGTCTGCAGGGAACGGGGTTAGTGATGAACAAAATAGAATGACTTGTAGAGATTTCTAACAGTGTAACTCCCCCACTCTACAACTATTTAGCCCTGCGGTGAGATCATCGAGAACAAAGCAGTTGATGTGATCCTTGGACTATTCTTTGGATTTTCCACTTTGGCAGTAAGTACTAACCAGTCATTCATCAGGATCCACTGCTTGTGCAATGACTGCTTGCAGTACATTTCACTGGTTCTTCCTGTCATATTAAGATTGTTTCTTTAATTAGACTGAGTAGAGCTAACTAAATAACGGATTGTCCCCTGACTCTGTGACTAGTTTCCTAGTTGATGTCTTAAAGCATTCTGTGCTTGAGCTCGCTGACTTGTGTCCTCTTTTGTGTGTGCAGTTCCTTGGGTTTGTGATGTCCTGCTGTCTGCTAGGTCAGACATACAAGACGCCAGAAGCCGTTGTCAAGCCCTCCAACATTTTCAGCATATCACAGCCACCTAAATACACTAAGTTGGTTGATGACGAACTGCACCTCCAGTGGCTTTGAAAGCAGAAAGCAGAACACAACTCAAAATTTTGCTTCAACATGTTGAGTTATTACTAGATGGTTGGAACTAGTCTTTTTTAAATTGTTGACTATGTTGCTTAGTTTTATCTTTTCTATTTTGCAAACTTCGCTGGGTTTGACATTAAGTCGCAGCTAGTAATTTTCTCATTCTTGGTGACATCTTGGAAGTGACTTTCTGTGAAGTATATATAATTCATATGCTACTGGCAAAATGCTGGAAGTTCAGTAAACGGCTTCTGTTTTTCTTTTAATGTAAATTTCACTGAATGCCAAATGGAAGGTTTTGTTGTCAGGTAAAGAAAGCTTTTTGCACTATTTTTCAAATATCATTTCTAATAGCCTTATTTTTAATATTTCATTTATATGTTATGTTCTGTTCAGACAATGTTTTGCACCTTTTAGAATGGTACTTTTGAGTAAATTCTTTGTGTGCTGTTAAAACAATGTGAAATAAAAATATTTCAACAGAGCTGATATGTGTTGTTAATCTCCACACTGTGCCATCAGAGGATGTAGTGTTTTCTTTTATGAATGTGAATAATACATGAATTTCTTATTTTATGTTTTTTTAATGATTTATATTCATTTTTTATATTAATTTATTTGAATACATACTACAGACTGATCTTATTTTCACGTTTGTCTATTTATTAATCTTTCATATCATTTCCAAGTTTTCAGATTTCCACATCTAAATACAATGTGAGTATGCATTAGGAATGCACACTACTTTCTTCCCCTTTGCAACGGAAACAAATAATGAGCACTGAACGTAAAGATGGGTCACTGTGGAGAATATCCCAGTTTTTTAAAATAACTCGTCTGTACTGTACTGTGGTGAAGAAAATTCTACCAGAGACTTTCTAATGAGACGCAGCACTCAAAAAATCCTCCATAGAAATGCATGGGGTTAGTTTGTAACGGCAATATGGCAGTTGTCTACACATATCACACCCCTTCCGCAGCAAAACGTTGACGTGAATACATTGAACCAATCATGTGCTGTGTTGTGAATACATTGAGCCAATAATGTGGTGCGTTGTGAAGACATTCTGCCAATCGTGTTGTGATCTCGCCGCTGGAGCAAGATTGGTGTCGTAAAGCCTTGCGCACGCGCATTTCTGCCGAAATAGATGCCCGATAAGTGCCCAAAAAGCGTTGCAATATGGCCGCCAAGTGGAAGAACTTTGATCCTACTGTATTTTTGCTGTCAATTAGTCTTTTTAAGTACCAGTTGGGCCATTCAATATAGGGTTCAACATCAAAAAAATTGAGACAAAAGGTTTTTTTAATGGATTATGGTACTGTTGGACATGTTAAATAATATAGCCTACTAAAAATCTAGGAAAATCTAATCTTGAAAGGGGTCATTTTCAAGATGGCCACCAAAATGGCTGCCAAGAGGTTAGAATGGCAATGTAGCCGCCTGCAGCCATCTTAAGCTGACTGCATGACATGATTATTTCTGAGATTCTTATATGTTTTCAACCCGGAATCGTGCATACTGTATGTCATGCAGTCAGCTACAGACCACTGCAGGCGGCTAAATCAAGTAAAATCCTCTTTATATCTCAATTAGCCTGTTCAGCCTACAGGGGTGAATCTGAGGTCAAATTAAACAATAATATGATACATGTTAACAGAAGTTTTTTGAATGCTTTTTTCAGCCATATGACAAATTTACTCAATGCACTGGCAGACACATTTGCTTGTTTTTAGGACAAATTTGCTTAACGCACTGGCAGACAAATCAGCTTAATTCTGAAAACAATACCAACTAGATTTTTTTATGTTGATATAAGATTAATATTAGATAAGCAGTTTTTGCAGTGATTCTACAATGTGGAAAATAGTCTAAACTAGAATGCATTTCCGGAGGAACTGCGAAGTGTGCTTGCTCTGGTGCGGTCACCAATGTGAGCAGACAGTGGAATATGCTACGGTGAACCTGGCTTGATCCAAGGATTCTAACAGTGCCTTTCAGTGTTGGAGCAGTCGCAATATCTCAAAAGCTGTTAACATTTCACTGTGGTTTATTTACCAAATATGAAACATGACAGAGGCATTAAAATGCTGCCTGTTTATCAGGATACTGTTTCACTGATTTGACTCCACTCCTTGAGACAAACACTTCTGAGTCTTGCAAAATTTTTCCACTTACATCAGGAATTGCAAACATTTAGTGTCAGAGTCAATAAGCGAGTAGTCGAATAAAATTAAAGTGATTGAATTATTTTTAAATTATTTAAATAGTACAACATAGAACATTATTGTGTGGCGGCTGGTTTTGATTTACCATAAAGTACAGGGAACTTCAACCTTTTTCAGCTCAAGGGACCCAAGGCCACAAGGCCAAGGCCAAAATGTTACCAGCTTTCGTGAACATGAAACCGAATTCACAAATCCATTCATTGATTTGGATTAGCAGTTTAGCACGCCACGTTCTATGCAATGCTTCTATGTGGCAACAACAATCCCTCAAAAATCCTTTATGTTTTGTTAAATGCACATGCGGAGAGGCAGCGGGTTCTTCACGAAAGAAAGGTTTTTAATTTTGTGGCGGCCTGCCACAGATTAGTCAATGTATGGGAAACACTAATGTTATATATTCAATCCCCTTATACTCTTTTACTGGTTTATTTGACAAATAATCTATATGGGCCTGCTATATAAGCACCTTATGTCAGTTTGGAATTGTTTTGAGAGCCTATTGATGTATTTCAGAATAAAGGAATGTCCACCACATCCTCTGTGTGTGTGTGTGTGTGTGTGTGTGTGTGTGTGTGTGTGTGTGTGTGTGTGTGTGTGTGTGTGTGTGTGTGTGTGTGTGTGTGTGTGTGTGTGTGTGATGTATTTAACTTAAGTCACTTGGGGCAGCTGTGGCCTACTGGTTAGCGCTTCGGACTTGTTTCCGGAGGGTTGCCGGTTCGAAACCTGACCAGTAGGCACGGCTGAAGTGGCACCTAGCAAGGCACCTAACCCCTCACTGCTCCCCGAGTGGCGCTGTTGTTGCAGGCAGCTCACTGCGCCGGGATTAGTGTGTGCTTTACCTCACTGTGTGTTCGCTGAGTCTGTTTCACTAATTCACGGATTGGGATAAATGCAGAGACCAAATTTCCCTCACGGGATCAAAAGAGTACTTACTCATTAAATGTAGCTGGATACTCATGAACAAATCTATAATAGCCACAATAGGATGTGTGTGGTTTGAAATGAGAATAAACAAGAAATAATATTTCCATTAATTGCCCATTATAAATTACATAACAATGCATCTTACTAGCATTAATGCTTGGTAGCTCATCAGTAGATTCATATCATGTCAACATTATAGTTATGTCAGATTTAGTAGAAGCAGATCTTAACTTTGTGAAACATTAGCCTAGAAATCTAGACGCACCCTAGCGGCAGCAAATTACATTTGCCAGGGCTAGTCTAGCAACTCTCCGTTGACTTGTGAGCTCGAAAAATTAAACTTCTATCAGGCCAATCAAATCGTGTATAGAGTTGTTAGGCGGGCTTAACATAATGATTGATGGTAGAGTTGCAACGGTTTGGCTTGAATTCCCTGCTACTTGAAAACAAATAAGATAATGTTGCTGTTGGCGAACTGCGTGACACGAGTTAAGCTTTTATTAAGTTGGCAAAAGTTTGAACTAGCCAACTAGCTCCGCTGGTGGGAAACCATGGGACTCATAGCGCTGTCCTATTGCGTGCAGAGGAAATTTGAAAGACAACCGATTATCCCGCCCCTCGGACTGAGCACTGTGAACGGTGAGTGCCCATACCCTACATTTTAATGTGGGTCTGGCTCGTCAGGCTAAAAACATCATGTTAAATAGAGATAACATCATGTTAAACTAAGTTAACTCTTAGTTATCTCCTTTGCAGCAGATCTAACGTGAACATTATGCGATCCATTTAATTGGGAACGCGTCAGCACTCACAAGATGGAGAGAGAGCCGCAGGTTCCAGCTGGCTTGTCATTGTTGATAATTGATATCTCCTTATAAGAAACTTTTAAAAGGAAATCATGAAGGCAACAGTAGTTCCCACTACTGACCATTTAATAACTGTGAGAGGGCCCAGCCGTAGTTGTGCGGCCCGCCGGACAATTTTCAAAACCCAATGTGGCCCTTGAGCCAAAAAGTTTGCCCACCCCTGACTTAAACCATCCTCGTCCGGAGAGACATTTTGCTGAGCTAAGGAGGCGGTTCTGGATCCTGAGGGGTCGTGAGGCTGTCAAGAAACATCAGCACAGGAGCGCTAAGTGCCAGCAGTCACGTGCCAAACCCCTTATTCCCCAAATGGCTGATCTCCCCCTTGCTCGCCTACGCCTTTGTGAACCTCCCTTCTATTCCGGTGCAGATTGTTTTGGGTCCTACACTGTGAAGATTGGCAGACGAGTGGAGAAAAGGTGGGGAATTATTTTCAAATGCTTGACAACTCGGTGTGTACATCTAGATTTACTCAGTCACATGAATACAGATTCCTTTTTGATGGCACTTAGGCGCTTTATGGCTCGCAGAGGCAAACCTTTTGAGCTGCTTTCTGACAGAGGTACCAACTTCATCGGTGGCACCAGAGAGCTAGAGGAGGCCTACCAATCCCTGACCCCTGACCTCCAGGCAATCCTGGCCAAGCAGAAGATCTCCTTCAAGTTTAACCCCCCACACGCGCCCCTCTTTGGCGGAACGTGGGAGCGCTCAATCAAGATTGCCTTGCAGACTACCCTAGGTGCCCAAGCTGTCGCGGAAGAGGTGCTATGCACAGTCATGATTGAAATTGAAGGTATCCTCAATTCAAAGCCCCTAGGTTATGTCTCCTCTGATGTTGCTGATCCTGATCCGGTGACTCCTAACCTGTTGCTCATGGGGCGGCACGACTCCTCCCTCCCCCTGGTAACGTATCCTGACTCTGAGCTGCGCAGCCGTCGCCAATGGCGTCATAGTCAAATCCTCTCAGATAATTTTTGGGCCCACTTCGTTAAAAATTATCTTCCCCCTCTCCAGTCTAGACAGAAGTGGCGCACTGATGATCCTGACCTTCAACCCAACACCGTTGTTGTCAGCTCCCGCGATCCCTTTGGCCAGTAGGTAGAGTGATTTCCCTCCATCCCGGCAAGGACAGCCGTTGTAGGGTTGCAGATGTCCAGGTGGGGGACAAACAGTAGCCTACACAAGACCCGTTACCCGCCTCATCTCTCTTCCCACCCTACCTGAACCCCCATGACCTACTGTACTAGCATATTTGCAATCCAAATTTGGGGTGGCTTTGGGGTGGCTGTTTGGAAGTTTCAGCTCTGTGCTGCATTTGCAGAGCAACTGCCACGCCCCTTTTCCTTTGACACTCATTTCCCCATTTAGTTCACTGCAGCTCCAACCAATTAGCCCAATCAGCCACGGACTTTATTAGGCAACACCTGTGCCCACAGCCCTTCCTTTGTTCAAGCCACATTGAGGAATCCTTGTTCGTTGCTGCTGTGAATGCCGTGTCCTGCCTTGTGTGTTTTTTTGAACTATGTAAGTCATGTTTTATTTCAATGAATGTTAATTTAATTCATTTGATTATTTATATGCATTTGTTAGTTTATTAATTATGGAGCAAAGAAAATGATGTATTTACTTTGGACTATTTAGCTTATTTCCTGCATTCGATGTTCTAGTGTAAAAGTTTGTTATTTAATTGAATTGTGGCCTTGTATTGTGGCATTATGGAGCTAATTGTATCCCATATCCCTTTCCCTCTTAGAGACCACACATAGATAGAGATAGAGATAGATAGATACTTTATTGATCCCCAGGGGAAATTCAAGGTCTCAGCAGCAGCATACATACAACACAAACACATTCTATAACAGCAGAAAGAGTAATTAAAGTATATAATATAAAAACACAACTAAGCAGTAAGGACAGTAGAAGATAAAGAATATGCTAAATATACTAAAATACAAATTATACTAACACTTAATACAATATATAAAAATATACTAAATTACAAAAATACAAATTATACTAACACTTAATCTAAATCGATTCTAAAAACGGTATCCACAAAGTGGTGATTAATAAATCGAGAGCGCTTGCAATGACTGAGGCAGGGACTGAGCCTGTGATTCTCTGTGCATAGTAAGGTATGGTAAGGTGCTCTGTGTGAATGACTGTCATGGTGGTAGTGCAATGGTGATAGTGGTCATGGTGATGGTGCAAATGAGTAAGTCAACAGTGCAACAATGCAGAAATTAAGTAAAGTAAAGTCTATATATCTATATATTTAACTATTTAAGAAAATGTATAAGTGTGGCCACAGTTTGGCTGTGGCATGGAGGGGGGGGTGGGGGTTATGCATATGTGCTGATGTGCTAACATAGCACGCAAACAGTGAGGCATAAAGACAGTGGTACAAGTGGCTAGTGGACAGACAGTACCAAACATGGAGGGGGTGAAGAGGCAGACAGACTTCTCTGCATAGTCTATCTCTCCTCTTCCCTTAAGTGAGGCATTGAACAGTTCAATGGCCCTGGGGACAAATTACTTCCTCAGTCTGTCAGTTGTGCAAGGCAGTGAGCGAAGTCTCCAGCTGATCAGGCTCTTCTGCTTAACAATAGTGCTGTGGAGTGGGTGACACTCATTGTCCAAGATGTTGATCAGTTTGTTCAGGGTCCTTTTGTCAGATAGTGAAGTGATTCACTCCAGTTCAGCTCCAACTACAGAGCCAGCTTTCCTTACCAGCCTGTCAATTCGCCCCACATCCTTCTTCCTTTTTGACCTAAAATGCATGAAACATGCAAGTTCAAAATCCGCCGGCCACATTACATCGCATTAAATGAATCGAACGAACACAACTGACAACAGGTATATACTGATTCGGTCATTGAGACTACAGAATACAGTAGGCCTACAACAAACTTTCTGTCTTTCTGAAGTTTATTTTTGTATTCCGGGGTACAGTAGCCTAATTGCCTAATGTCTGGACAATAGTTTTTCAATAGTTTTTTTCTTTATTTTCTGTGCTGGGTCTTTTGATGCATGTTATGTTATTATTTCTATTAAATAATTTTGTTCATATTGCAGTGGGTGTGTTATGTAGTTGGTAGCAGATTTTGACGTTTTTCTACAGTAAATGTATTCCCTACGGCCTATATGTCATTTTGCATCGGATATTTCACCACATTCTATAACTACACTCTCTCTCTTTTTCCAATGACACCCCACTTGTGAAATTCTATGGTGGAAAATGGCCTTTTTGGCCCTTTGAAAATATAGTATGTATTTTGTGAAATTGCAGAATTTCAGCACTTGAACAGCGACAGATATCCCATGAAGGATTTTGCAAGGGATATTTCACCACATTCCATAACTACTCTCCCCTCTTTCCAATGACGCCCCACTTGTGAAATTCTATGGTGGAAAATGGCCTTTTTGGCCCTTTGAAAATATAGTATGTATTTTGTGAAATTTGCAGAATTTCAGCACTTGAACAGCGACAGATATCCCATGAAGGATTTTGCAAGGGGTCTTTCACCACATTCTGAAATTACACTCTCTCCTCTTTCCAATAACACCCCACTTGTGAAATTCTATGGTGGAAAATGGCCTTTTTGGCCCTTTGAAAATATAGTATGTATTTTGTGAAATTGCAGAATTTCAGCACTTGAACAGCGACAGATATCCCATGAAGGATTTTGCAAGGGGTCTTTCACCACATTCTGAAACTACACTCTCCCCTCTTTCCAATGACACCCCACTTGTGAAATTCTATGGTGGAAAATGGCCTTTTTGGCCCCTCTGAAAATATAGTATATATTTGGGAAATTGCAGATTTTCAGCACTAAAACAGCCACAGTCATCTCAAGAAGGACTTTGCAAGGGATATGTCGCCACATTCTATAAGTACACTCTCTCCTCTTTCCAATGACACCCCACTTGTGAAATTCTATCCTGGAAATGTGACCTTTCCACCCCTTAGAACATATAATATGTATTTGTGAAATTGCAGAATTTCAGCACTTGAACAGCTACACAGATCCCATAATGTCCTTTGCATCAGCTGTTTCAACACATTCCGAAACTACACTCGCTCTTCTTTCCAATGACAACCCCCCATGTGAAACCCCCATTGCATAAAATGGCTTTGTTTTCGATTAGAACTCCCATGGCCTATTTTTCTCATTGCAGTTTTTATACACTAAAATTGGTCCCTATTGGTCAAGACTGATTTGTTGCAAACAATTCCACCGTATATGAATAGTTGAGTGTGTCCTCTTCCAATGACTTCCTTCATGAGCAATTCCAACCAAGAAAGTGGGCTTTTTTAATTTCAAAATCTTCAAGCTATTATTCTGATTGTGGCTTTCAACACTACATTTTCTCCCTATCACTCAAGTCATTTGGCACATTTCGGTCATTTTGGGGGCCAAGCAGTGAAGCTGCGAAGCATCATTACTGTTTCTACCTTTTCTTATTGGGGGCCAGTAGCAAAGCCCAATTGTATATTTACGCTTTCCTATTATTCGGGACCAAGCAGTGTAGGCACCCATTGTGTTTGTACATTTTCCTATTATTGGGGGCCAAGCATCCAAGCTGCAAGGCACCCACTGTGTTTATATGTTTTCCCATCCTAAGAACACACAATAAATGTGGAGTCTTTTTACCACTGTGGGGGCGCTATAATCACAGGATGTAGGCTCATATATCAGCAATGCTTTCGCGTACCGAAACAAAACTTGGTATATGGACTTAGGACCCCATCTCGAGGACACACAATATATTTGGTGACCTTGTACCACTAGGAGGTACTAAAAGTTACAGGAAATGAGCTCATATCTTGGCAATGCTTTCTCGTACCGAAACCAGACTTGGGTCATGGATTCGCCACACAATAATGTTGGTGATGTTTGGTCACTAGGGATAGATTAGATTAGATTGGACTCAACTTTATTGTCATTGTGCAGAGTACAAAGTCAACTAAATTCAGACACTGCTCTTGCTTGCTTGCCTGCCGGTTCACACTTCACCCCTCACTCTCAGTGCAACATGCACCTCCACCATCAAAGGCTGATGCACCCCTCCCCCACAACGTGATCATGAACAATGATCTACAGCCACCAAATACCCCTCATCCCCCCCTCCTCTGGACAAGGGGAAGAGTGCTGTGAGTATCATGTTCCTTGACTTCTCCAGTGCTTTTAACACCATCCAACCCCTTAGACTGGGTGAAAAACTCCTGCAGATGATTGTGGATGCTCATCTGGTATCCTGGATTGCAGACTACCTGATAGAGCGGCCACAATTCGTCAGACTGAAGAACTGCCTCTCCGACACCGTGATCAACAGCACTGGAGCTCCACAGGGAGCAGTGCTCTCTTCAGTCCTTTTCAACCTGTACATGTCTGACTTCTGCTACAACACAGAGTCATGCCACATGCAGAAATTTTCAGACGATACTGCAATTGTGGGGTGTATCAGGGATGGGCAGGAGGAGTAATATAGGAGCCTGGTGAAGGACTTTGTGCAATGTCCGGAGGTCTAAGCCCGCTCTGCTCCCAGTTACCATTGAGGGGGTCAATGTGGAGGTGGTAAGCACTTACAAGTATCTGGGGATACATCTGTACAATACACTGGACTGGTCAGTCAACACTGAAGCACTCACAAAAAATATGAACACAATTCCCCCATCCTAGCATCTTTACACTGGCTACCTGTTAAAAGTCTCATTGACTTAAAAATATTACTTCTAACATACAAAGCCATAAATGGCTGGGCACCTATGTTAAAGATCTTTTAGTACCATACAATACTAGACTTCTTGTAATCCCAACAGTAGAGGCAGAGCTTTCTGCAACAGCGCACCCCTCCTCTGGAAATAACTCTCTCCATCAATTTTATTAGCAGACACCCTCCCTATTTCCAAGTCTAGACTTAAAACATACATCTTTAGTGCCTCCCATAGTTAGGTATGGTGTAGTGTGGAACTTCCGGGTTTTTATTGGAATGGACCACCTCTGCTGTGTCCTCATGTGACTGGCGCCCTAGTCATGCGTGTCATGGTGGCAACTGACTACCCTTCACCATGCCTTAGGTATGCTGCTGTAGCATAGCGCTGTCATGGACTTTTCAAGTGTCACGCCGTACAACTCTGCTTCTTTCTCTCTCTCAACTCCCCTTCTTACCTGTTGTCTTTGTCTTGCCATTCAACTCCCTCTTCTCTCCCTCTCTTGCCTTTTGTCTCTATAGTATAACACTATATAATACCACTGATATACTTATTAATACTAACCATCATGACTTATAGTAATACCTACTATTTATCTCTCTTTCTTCCCTCTTACCTCACTTGTGAGAAACTATTACCAGTCATCAGCCATCCTTGTGTTTGGCCCTGTGATGACCCTGTGCCCCTTCAGGCCTTCTCCTGTCAGAGCACGGGCAGGGCTGGGCCTGGTTGGGCTAATACCCTCATTGATTACACCTATGGTTAGGGTGGGGCTATATTAGGGGTTCCCTATCTTTCTGATTAGGCATTTTTCTTTCTTCTTGCAGGCACTCACTTTGATTCTCTCACACTTGCACTTTGCTCTCTCCCCTCATTTCTAACTCTACATCTCTTTCTCTTTCTTTGTCTTGAGGCCCACTTCACTAGCTTCTTTGCATCCATACATCCATACACTCTTACACACACACATTCATTTCCCCCTAGACATTTTGCTATTGGTAACCTTTACTTTAATAAATTAATATATTTGGTTTGAACCTTGTTGTCCGTGTCCCTCTTTATGTTTCGGACTGGGAACGAGCTGGCCGTAACACTTACCATGGCCTATTGCAGTTCCCTTGTCTGGATTCCTGGCCCGTGCAGCCTAGCTGCCCAGTACTTGACATATGACAATTCCTAATCCCTATGGACAATACATGCCCTACATTGGACTATTTGAATTTTCTGACACTAAATAGGATTCATGCATACATCGTACTGGTTATGTAACCATTTTACCTCTTTGTAACATACCTCAGGCTGTCGTGTTCTATTCTGTACACCTAACTAACCTATTAATTTATTATGTATACAGTACAGACCTTACTGCCCTGTAACTGACCCTAGGCAGATGGGTCAGGCCCTTGAGTCTTGTATCCACTCAAGGTTTCTTCCTATATGTATCTCCAATTGTGGAGATACAAATAGGTGTGAAAAGTGGCCTGAAGTGAATAAGTGGCCTGAGTAGAATAAGTGTGCAAAGTTTGAGTATTTTACTATGTACATTTGTATGTGCTGCCATGGACTCCCATGGCACTAGAAAGAAGCATAATAACAAATCCTACTAGCCCTATAGGGTCCCTACCCAGCTTCAATGCTTGCCCCCCAATAAGACAAGGTAGAAACATTAATGGCCCCAAAAATGACAGAAATGTGGCAAATGACTTTTAAGTGATAGGGACCAAATGTAGTGCTGAAAATGTATAATCAGAAAAATAGGCCAAAATAAATTTCCCATGACAAATGGGAAGTCTAGACCAAATCTAGTGCTGAAAATAATCAATTTCTCAAATACATTTTATTTTCAAGGGCCATTTTTAACGATAGAATTTCATATAGGGGGTGTCATTGGAAAGAGGAGAGGGTGTAGTTTCAGAATGTGGTGAAACATCCCTTGCAAAATCCTTCCTGAGATGAGTATGGCTGTTCAAGTGCTGAAATTCATCAATTTCACAAATACATACTATATATTCAAAGGGCAAAAAAGACCATTTTCCACCATAGAAAGTGGGGTGTCATTGGAAAGAGGAGAGAGTGTAGTTTCAGAATGTGGTGAAAGACCCCTTGCAAAATCCTTCATGGGATATCTGTCGCTGTTCAAGTGCTGAAATTCTGCATTTTCACAAACTATATTTTCAAAGGGCAAAAAAGGCCATTTTCCACCATAGAATTTCACAAGTGGGTGTCATTGGAAAGAGGAGAGAGTGTAGTTTCAGAATGTGGTGAAAGTTCCCTTGCAAAATGCATTATGGGATGCCTGTCGCTGTTCAAGTGCTGAAATTCTGCAATTTCACAAAATACATACTATATTTTCAGAGGGGCTAAATATGCCATTTTCCACCATAGAATTTCACAAGTGGGGTGTCATTGGAAAGAGGGGAGAGTGTAGTTATGGAATGTGGTGAAATATCCCTTGCAAAATCCTTCATGGGATATCTGTCGCTGTTCAAGTGCTGAAAATCTGCAATTTCCCAAATACATCCTATATTTTCAGAGGGGCCAAAAAGGCCATTTTCCACCATAGAATTTCACAAGTGGGGTGTCATTGGAAAGAGGAGAGAGTGTAGTTATAGAATGTGTTGAAAAATCCGATGCAAAATGACATATAGGCCGTAGGGAATACATTTACTGTAGAGAAACGTCAAAATCTGCTACCAACTACATAACCCCACCCCCAACCCCACTGCAATATGTACAAAATTATTTAATAGAAAAAATAACACAACCCCCAAAAAAAAAAAAAAAAAAAAATATTTAATAGAACACAAAAGGCAACATTTATCAAAACATTCGGCAATGGAGCAAAAAGATATACAGGCTTTTGAACGTCTGTGAACAATGCCTGTTCATCTGCAACAGGCACATGCCTGTGTTTTCGCGGATTTGCGGTCAACCCTGCCCCTTGTGGTAAAAAAAATTGCAATATTTAAGGTGGAATCGAAACTTAACTCCCCCGCGATCTGAAAGTGGTGCTAACTTCAGCCTCGTCTGAAAATTTGTGGAACACCATCTCATAGTAATGTGGTTAACTGACCAATATGTCCCGATCAACCATCTGCAACTAGGAAAAAAGTCCATGTTACATTTAACCGAAGTTACTTTGTGCCTCAAGGCCCCTGCAGCTTTCTGAAGCGGTGTTTCTGAAGCTGTAGGCCTTCTTTATACCACCCTGACGCGTGAAAAAGCTTAACGTAGAAATGGGAATTACACTTCATGTGAACATCGTCCTATCCTTATTAGATGTTCTGCGATCCAATTACAGTCCTTGTAGGAAGCGTCCATTGTTTCTTCCAACCCACTTTTAACTTCCAACAAAATTACGCCTCACTGCAACGATGCGCCATCTAGTGGACAAACCTACTTCTAGCCAATACTGAAAATGCAGCCATGATGATGATGATGAATATTTATTTTGGCTTTCTTTTAATCCTACTGAATTTGTAATTATGTATCGGCCGCTTCTAATACCGATAGTATGTGGGTGCCTGTGTGTGTGCATGTGTATATGTGTGCACCACCATTTACAAGGCCAATGAGTGTACAGTCACTAAATGTACACATAACCTAATTTTTTTAGACCCCCATGGATGAAATTTACTAAACTTGGCATACCCCCCAGAAAATGCCAGGTCAATCATACACATAAAATTTGGTGCAGTTCTGAACATCTTAACTGAAGATAGGGGCGATTAAAGCAGAATAATATTGCATTTTCATTTTACCGGGGGTGGGGTGCAAATCACAAATGAGTGATTATGAGCCAGGTTGATGTGGGCCCTTGAGACCAACATACCATAAAAAGATTCTTCATCCTCAGTGCCACGGTTCAGGTAGTTATTTAGGAAAAAATGTTTTTTTTTTTATGTTCAGGGGCCCAGCACGGGGTGGGGAGGGTTGGGGGTGGTGGTGGTGGTGGTGGAAATTTTTCCAAGAAAAGTCTAGTGGGGCTACATACCCACCAAATTTCATGTACCGTGGTGGTTCGGTGTCCCGGCATCAATGACCAAAAATTCAGGGAGTGGATGACGGGAAAAATTCTTGAAATGTGTGCATGTGTACAAATTTATGTTTATGTGTGTGGGTGTGTGTGTGTGTGTGTGTGTGTGTATTTGTGTGTTTGCTTGCATGCGTATGTGTTTGTGCGTGCATTTATGCGTCATATGTCTACTGTGTGAGTATGTGTGTCATATCGTGATGATTACCGTAAATGTATGTGTGCGCGGTGTATCTGTTTATGCACATGTGTGCACATGGAATGGGTTAACATGACCCCCTGGAGGCAAACATACGAAAAAAAAATTGGTCATCCTAGGCCCTACAGTTCTCAAGATATTCACAGAGAACTGTGTCCGCCCTACCCTCCTTTCGGGGGTCCAGTCCAGCGGGGCTACAGATCAAAAAGAAGAATGACGGTTCCATGCTATCCATGTGGGGTACATGCCCACCAAGTTTTGTGTACCCCGGTCTTTCAGTGTCCCGGAATCCTTTGTTGGTGTACGCCACTAAATGTACACATAAATTATTTTATTGTAAGGCCCCCCATGAACGAAAAGTACACAAAACTTGGCATGCATTCGAGGGTGTCATAATGATCCTACACTTTTAATTTCGTGCAGTTTTGACCTTGTCAGCCAGAGATATTGTGATGAAAACACCTAATTTTTTTGCTTTTAATTTTTAACTAGGTGGCGCTATACATGAAATAAGTGGTAATGGATGGGTTGACATGCCCCTTTAGACCAACATACATAAAAAAGGTGGACCTCCTAGGCCCCACGGTTCTCGAGATATTCACAGAAAACTGTCTCCGCCACCTACAGGCCAGTTGGTGTATAGTAACATAAATTAATTTTATTGTGTGGCCCCCATGAACGGAATTCCACAAAAACTTGGCGTGCATACAGATGGTGTCATAATGATCCTACACTTCCAATTTAGTGCAGTTTTGACTGTTAGTCACAGATACCTTCAATTACAACACCTCATTTTACTTTTTGTGTTTTAACTAGGTGGGCTATACATGAAATGAGTGGTTATGGAATGGGTTGACATGACCCCTGGAGATCAACATACAAAAAAAAAATGGTCATCCTAAACCCTACGGTTTTCAAGATATTCACAGAAAACTGTGTCTGCCCTACCCTCCTTCGGGGTCCAGTCCAGCTGGGGGCTACAGATCAAAACGAAGAACGATGGTTCCATGCTATCCATGTGGGGGTACATGCCCACCAAGTTTTGTGTACCTGGTCTTTCAGTGTCCCGGGAATCCTTTGTTGGTGTGCGTCACTAAATGTACACATAAATTATTTTATTGTAAGGCCCCCATGAACGAAAGTACACAAAACTTGGCATGCATTCGGAGGTGTCATAATGATCCTACACTTTTAATTTCGTGCAGTTTTGACCTTGTCAGCCAGAGAGATATTGTGATGAAAAACACCTAATTTTTTTGCTTTTTAATTTTTAACTAGGTGGCGCTATACATGAAATAAGTGGGTAATGGGATGGGTTGACATGCCCCTTTGAACCAACATACATAAAAAAAGGTGGACCTCCTAGGCCCCCTGGTTCTCGAGATATTCACAGAAAACTGTCTCCGGGCCACCTACAGGCCAGTTGGTGTATAGTAACATAAATTAATTTATTGTGTGGCCCCATGAACGGAATTCCACAAAACTTGGCGTGCATACAGATGGTGTCATAATGATCCTACACTTCCAATTTCGCGGCAGTTTTGACTGTTAGGTCACAGATACCTTCAATTACAACACCTCATTTTTACTTTTTGTGTTTTAACTAGGTGGCTATACATGAAATGAGTGGTTATGGAATGGGTTGACATGGCCCCTTGAGATCAACATACAAAAAGAAAAATGGTCCTCCTAAACCCTACGGTTTCAGAGATATTCACAGAAAACTGTGTCTGCCCTACCCCTCCTTTCAGGGGTCCAGTCCAGTGGGGGGCTACAGATCAAAAACGAAAACGATGGTTCCATATATCCATGTGGGGTTACATGCCCACCAAGTTTCGTGTACCCCGGTCTTTCAGTGTCGGGGAATCATTGGCGGAAATTTGGCCATGCGAAAAGAAAAAAAAAAAGAAAAATAAATAAAAATAAATAATCTGACTAAACCTATATGACCGCGGCCTTGGGCGGTCATAATAATGAAAGGAATCATTTTGCTGTATTATATTTCTTGTGTGACACATTTCAATTGGGAGAACAGGGTTATGTTGACATTTAATATAAAGCCTAGGCCATGATGTCTTGGAATTTTGAGAGCCCTAAAATTCTGAGGTTCTGAGCCTGTTGATGCCAACTAGTAGTGTAATCATCACAGATCCATTGAACAAGGATTCCCAATGACACTGATGAAAATATTGGTAAACAAAACTTATTTGGGCATGTAATTGATGCAAAATCACATGGATTTAGCATGGAACCGTCATTCTTCGTTTTTGATCTGTAGCCCCCCGCTGGACTGGACCCCGAAGGAGGGTAGGGCAGACACAGTTCTCTGTGAATATCTTGGGAACTGTAGGGCCTAGGATGACCAATTTTTTTTTTCATATGTTTGCCTCCAGGGGTCATGTTAACCCATTCCATGTGCACACATGTGCATAAACAGATACACACGCACACACATACATTTACAGTAATCATATCGTTATGACACATACTCACACAGTAGACATATGCGCATGCATGCACATGCACAAACACACACACGCAGGCAAACACACAAGCACGCACATACACACACACACACACACACCCACACACATAAACATAAATTTGTACACGCACACATGCACACAATTCAAGAATTTTTCCCTTCATCTACTCCCTGAATTTTTGGTCATTGATACCGGGACACCCAACCACCAGGGTACATGAAATTTGGTGGGTATGTAGCCCCACTAGACTTTTACAGAAAAATTTCATTTAAAACCCCGGGGACCACCACCACCCCGTGCTGGGCCCCCTGAACCATAAAAAAAAAAATTTTTTCCTAAATAACTACCTGAACCATGGCACTGAGGATGAAGAATCTTTTATGGTATGTTGGTCTCAAGGGCCCACATCAACCTGGCTCATAATCACTCATTTGTGATTTGCACCCCACCCCCAGTAAAAATGAAAATGCAATATTATTCTGCTTTTAATCGCCCCTATCTTCAGTTAAGATGTTCAGAACTGCACCAAATTTTATGTGTATGATTGACCTGGCATTTTCTGGGGGTATGCCAAGTTTCGTAGAATTTCATCCATGGGGGGGTCTAAAAAAATTAGGTTATGTGTACATTTAGTGACTGTACACTTGTGGTCAAAATTAATCCAAGACAACTGGTGTGAGACTGCAGCTTTATTCACGACGCCGGGAGCATGTTACCCACATGAAATGTCAAAGTAACAAGCCCACACATCTGTGGGTGAAGCCAACACTTATACCTTATCCCACACCCATGAAAAATCACAAGTTGTCGCCCTCCATTAATCACTTAACCTTCTAGTATTTTAACAGAGATACGAAATGTTTACAACCCCACTTAACCATCTGGTGTATTGACAAAGATAAGAAATGTTCATGACCCCGCATCCTGGGGTTACCCAAATACGCTGACACAAGGGTTAAGTTAACCAAACATTCTAACCTAGGAGTTGCAAAAGACACATGGGTCAGAGTAGGGTGATGGCAATTAGATTTCACTACATGTATGTAAGGTATACTAAACATTCAATGAGAGACATATAAAATTTATCCCACATATTCCCCCCTGTGGAGCTGTAAAGCTACATGTTTAATACAGTACTCTACATGTGTATATACTAACACAACTAGTCTGATCAACATTATATTTAAACCTACCAAACAATGATTAAAAGTCACTTCTAACAATTAATTAGATTATTGCAGTTCTAAATCTAAATTACAAAGGGAAAACAGAAAATGAAAAACACAGTTACATCATCATCATTTAAACCAGGTACATCGGGTCAGACTACTTTGTACACTTCTTTTACTAACATGTTTCCTCTATCTCAATATCTGGTGTTTCCCTAAATGGGAAGATGTCTTCATACATTCCAGTCGCAGTAACCGATACATAATTTGTCACTGTGGTCTGTCTGTTTAGAGCTCTAAATATACAAGCTAATGTGAACTTTCCTATAAGAAGTACTATAAGGACAACCACCACAGGGACCAGGAATGGTAATCCAATTCGTAACATTCCCATCAGGATGTTTGAGGCAGTTGTACCAAATCTTTTCTCAAAGTCCTCCAGAAACATATCAAAAGCAGTAAGGGGAGGTGGATCTGGCACAGCTTTTCGGATGTCTTCAATATATTGGGTGATATTGTTGTACTCATCTGGCACTAAGAAGCAACATGAGGTCTCAACAACCTGACACAAACCCCCTTGCTCTGCTAACAACATATCTAGGGCCATTCTATGGGCTACTAGCTCAGTTCGCATATATTTTACTTCCTCATTCAGCATCGAAAGAGCTGCTGCTGTTTCATTCACTACACTTTGCAGGTGATAAGCTAGTCCGTTAATTTTTTGTAAAGCTGCTACTACACCACCCCAGAGAGAAAAAGTCCAACCCACAGTAGCTCCTTGTCCTGTCCATGGGTCTGCTATAACATATCCTTTCCAGTTACTCATACCTCCTGATGTATAAGTCATCTCTCTTTTCTCTCTATGGGTAAATCTAGTAGATTGTTTTTGATTAGAATATTTTCCATGTAAAATCCACATTGTAGGAGCAATAGCAGCTATGTAACAGGTTCCTACAGCATTAGGAGGCCAGTATGAATATGCCATTTTACCACACACCCAATACATGCCCATGGGCAGCGCAAAATTGAAGTTTGGACTTGGAACACTGCTATACCTTATGAGTGGAAAATAGTTCCCTCCCAACCAAATCCCATGTTCACTTTGGCTATCAGCCGAATTAAGTTGATCATAATTTGCTTTGAGATAATATTGGCATTTACTATGTCCTAATTGTTTCCTTATCATTTTATCTTTGCCAGAGGACCTAACAGACAAACACACAAAACCTTTAGTAGCAGGCACCTGCATAGTTTCTAAGTTCCATCCAGATACTCTCAAAGGAAATCCACTATTATTACAAACGGTATAAGGTTTTGCTGCTTGAGGTATTGCTTGTCCCTTTGTGATTGACACAGGCCAATAGTCTTTATACTTTGCATTTGCCTCAGAGTTAATCCACCCTAATTTTCTTTTTGACCACTCTCCTGTTTCATTTAACCACACTGAATCCATTAAGGTCAACATAACATTCAAGGATGAGCCATGCAAGAATTTCTCTATGTTTTCAAACCCTACTTCTGAAAGACATTTAGGGCTAGTACATAGTCTGGCGGCTGCACATACAGGGTCCTGTAAAGTGCGATATGGAAATACTCGTACCTGAAAAGATTTGTCTTGGCATACCCAACATGTGTCATTATTTCCTGTTAATGTTGTTTTGGCACGAAAGGCTAACTCACATACTTTATTGTTACCACACACTTCATCCTTAAGGGAGGAAGTTATAACCCTTAGATGAAGAATAAGCACAACAATCGCCAACATCTCGTCTTCTCAGTTATTCAAAACCAAAATAAAACCTAATCCTAGTCTTCAACAGCAGAGCTGACTTGGGTGGTTTAGTCCCTCCTCAGGTTACTGTCAGGTTTATTAGGTTTACTAATAAAATTAAATCAAAACAACAAACTTGTAACGTTTATCTAGCTAAACTGAGAAAGAATATTCTTATATGATGCTAGTGATATTTTATTAATCCTCTTCAAAGTATGTATTCTTCAGCCTATTGCAAAAAGTGTGTTTGTCAATCCTCTCGTGCAACCACATGTTGGTTATGATACTCAGTTCAGTCCATGTATTGTTCCGGATTCTTCACCACTCTACAGTGTGACAAATGGACCCAAGAGTCTCTATCTGCAATCCTCATGGCTGTAGGTGTCGCTAAGAACACTTGATGAGGTTCCAGTGTCCTTTACAAATCTTTGATGAGTCTCCAGGAGCCTGGCTTGGCTGGGTGTGTCCTGGAAGTTTTTTGGAAGGGCTGAGGCCACCTGTTGGGAAACAGAAGACAGAGCATCAATCAGTTCTCGCATGTAACCATTGTCCTATGTTTATCTCTTAGGTTAGGTGGGAGCCGGCAAGGGACGTCCGGTCAAAATCTCAAAAGGGCTAAACCCTGTAGATCTTGATGAACGGCCTCTGAGGTAGAGTAGAGCCAAAGGAAGAGCTGTCACCCAATCCATCCCTGTTGACACTATGATTTTAGTCAATTCTGTTGTGCCCCATCTAGGCACACCATCTCTCTTTAAAGCCTTAGCTACTGATAAGGCATTCGCATGCTTGACTTTTTTAGATCATGTCAACTATCACCAAACAATATTCATATCCTCTACATTTGTTGAATTTAATGAACTCCATCATTATGTGCTTAAACGGGCCTTCAGATGGTGGGTGATGTCCTTCCTTGACTCTCATTGTAGGTGCAACATCAATTTTTAGACACATAATGCACCTTGCACAATACATGGCTGCTACTGAAGTGAATCCTAGTGTAAAATATATTTTCTCTTCTGTCTATGTCATAGTATTTGCATGGTCTAAGCCACTGATAGTTTAGCAATAATATGGAAACAAGATCTTGGAAAAAGCCGGTCTGTCTGTCGGTGTATGTACTGTACCCACAGACCATGTGTTCTGTCCTTACAATTCTTCCATTTCCATCTTTCCTTCTTATCTGATGCTCTTATGCTTCCTTTAAAGCCTCTTCAGATGTAACTACATCTGGTATTTGTAAATTCAGAAATGTGGTTTCAAAAGTTTGGTGATATTCTCTGCACTCCCCCCTCGCTGCTCTCTTTCTGTAGCTGCGCGTCGGCCCTTCCTATTGCCCCAGCTGATAACATCTGTATTTGCAGAGTGGGCTGCACATTTTAAGACGGCCACAGATGTAGGGAGTTGAATGGCATTTAACAATATTGCTATCCAATTTTTATGTTGTACGGGTTTGTCTGTAGATGTGATCATGCACAATTCCCCAGTTATAATGACTATATATATAAATACAAATTTATTCCCATTTGCTTAAATACATGCCCTGAATAGGGCTACCAATTCATCTGCTTGGACAGAAATAATATCTAGGAGAGAGTGAGAGTAAACCACATCAAATTGATTCACTACAGAGTAGCCAGTCCCTACCTCTCCGGACTCCAAACGCATAGATTAGCCTAATAAACAATGTTAGGATTTGACAAAGGTGTTAGAAATGTCAGAGCTAAGTTTAGTGTACATAGGGACACCTTCACCACAATCATGCAAGAGCCACAGGGTTAATACCACATGCTGATATATAGATACAGGATTTTAAGTTTTTTCTTTTAGAAGCAGTGAGTGTACTTCATGTGGGACATGTACAGTTAGTGAATGTAACAACACAACGTCAGCACAGCTAACACTTGACTTGCAGCTGCTGCCACATCTATCCTCTCACTACTGCATCTAATTGCTTAGATAAATAAGCCACTGGTCTGTGCTGACCCCCATGCTGTTGACATAACACCTCTGACATGTACCCTGCTTTTTCACACACCAATAAATCATAGTCAACAAGTCAAGTAAGTCATAGTAGGCAAGAGCTGAAGCTGAGGCTAATGCCTATTTCAAATATGTAAAGGTCTTATCATAATTGTCAGTCCAAGTTTTTTTACATGTATTTGCACATGCTTGGAGAGGCTGTGCCTCTCTGTTTAATTTAGAATCCAAGCACGGTAGTAGCCAATCATTCCTAGGAAGCAAAACTTTTGCTGCTTTGTCTCGGGTCTGGGACAACAAGCAGTTATTGCTGAGATGCGAGATGCATCTAGGGCCCGACAGCCAGGAGTGAGGTATATGACCCAAGTACTTCACTCTCTCTTGACAGAGTTGCAACTTTTGTTTGGAGACTTTCAGTCTCACACTGGCCAGGAATGTTAATTTTGCCACAGTGTCAATTTGGCACACCTCACTCGACAGACTTCTTAGTAAAACATTATCGACATAGGTGATAATAGGCTTGATATAAGCAGAATGAATTTTTTTAGAGGCAAGATACCAGAGCTTCGTTTGAAACGGCCCCTGACTCTGTGTATCTTTGTGGCAAATATGGCAAAATACCTTATCCTTTGAAAATAAACGCAAATCAAAACTAAAATATGGATCCGCTCGAATTGTAACTTATGCATTTTTCTATCAATTACAGAGAAACACGTTGCATTCTGAGTCAACCTTGAGTCACAACCACCTCCTGTTGTGCAGAGAGGGAAAGCTGCTCAAAGATCTGTCTCTGCACAGGGGTGACTAACAAAAACACTAAACACAAAAAATTATGTATTTTGTGATGATAATACATAACCCAAGGTGTGTTGGACATGCGTCCAATCTTTGGCATTTACCACACCTCAACTAAATAAAAATCAACATGGGGATAATAATATTGAGTTTGCAAACAAATATGTCAGACCAGGTGACAGGTCTACTACATCTGCAGAGTAGCTTTACTTGTAATTACACCAGCTTTTTCAACAGTCTTAACTGTATGTCCTAATTGGTACCATTTTCTAAGTATTCCGGATCCGGGACATCATGAAAAGAAGTCATCACACATTGCAAGTACTCTGGTGTTTCTTTATCTTCCTGGACTGAGACTGGAGATGTTAATACTATACTAAGCTGTTTGCTAATGGTCCCTTTAAACCAACCCCATGATGTTTGAGTGAAATTATGTTTGAGTGAAATTATAAGATATAATTTACACATTAAGTCCCAGTCCAGTAAATTTTCGGAGCAAACACTGCTGAGGAGGAATACTGTTTTACTACATGTTCTTTACATTTAACTACCCATGGGTAAGGAACTCTCTCAAATATGAACTGATCTAATACTCCTGTACCATGCACTTTTCATTGTCATAAACTTACACTATCCTTCTTTTCTTTCATACTAATATCTGCTCCTGTCTCGTTCAAAAAGAAAAATATCCCCATTAACAGAAAGAGAGTTGGCTGAGTAGGCTGTGCTGATGCATTCAGAGTGAGTTGAGGAAAACAGTTCAAGTTGTAAATCAGAAGTGTCACCACAGGGTCTCCTGTTCAGACCTCTCTGTCCTCTTCAGCTTTGTCATGCTGAGACCAGACAGGAGTTTGAGAGAGCTGCTGTGGAGGGTGATCTCCGTACTGTTTCTGATGTTCCTTGTGACAGTGACGTGCTAAGTGGCCTTCTCCTCTGGTTAGCCCCACAGCCACATCCATGTTCTTCCTTCAAGCCTTTCATAGTTTTCAATTGTTCAGTTCCTTTAGAGCTGCTGTACTCCAAGTAACAAGCTGGCTCATAACATAGTCCATGATGTCCTCCGTA
This sequence comes from Alosa alosa, assembly GCF_017589495.1. Lineage (NCBI taxonomy): Eukaryota > Metazoa > Chordata > Actinopteri > Clupeiformes > Clupeidae > Alosa > Alosa alosa. The sequence continues at coordinate 17,696,677 of NC_063205.1, forward strand.
TAGCCTTTGCCTCTCTCTCTTCTGCACAGGTCTATCTTTCCTACTGTTCTTTACCCTACATTCATTTACCTTCTCTACCATAGCCCTACTTTCTTTTACCTTCTCTACCATAGCCCTACTTTCTTTTACCCTCTCTACCATAGCCCTACATTCATTTTGCTTTTCTATGCTCAACACTCCAGATGAATGAAGTTGCCCTTCAGTTCACCTATTCCATACTTGCTAATTTCCCGTCTATATATTCAGATTCACACTTTCTCTACATGTCCCTCAAACACCCTGGATTCTACCCCTCTAGGAAGGTTAATAGCTTTACTCTTACTACTCCCCATAGCAGTGTCCCCTTGATATTTTTATTTCCAATTACCTTACGCCTACAATCAGAGCAAAACCCCACAAAATGTGATGACGGTCTTATCAGAAACCCAATGTTCTCAGGCCTATTGTACCAATGCGCATAACAAAACAAAAAAACAGCACTCAGTTTACTACCTACGCAAGTATCACTGGCAGGAAATATAATGCGCATAACCAAAAACAGTGCACTCACAATTTACCACCTACGCATAGGCAGTAAGGCCACTACCACTATCACTGGCAGGAAAATGTGCACCAAATGCTACCTACGCATAGGCAGCAAGGCCACTACCACTATCCCTGGCAGGAAATGTGCACTCAACCACTACCCCTCTCTCGGGTAGGGACAGGCCTTCCTTCCCTATTTTACCACCTCAAAGTGTAAAATCAGGGACTCACCACCACGTTGTCTGTGACCACCGAATACGGTCGTTACCGTATCCGAGACACAGGAGGATTCCCTCTGGCCAGGCTGGGTGCCGCGAAGCAGTTTTTGGTGCTGGTGACGGCCTTCTCCCAAGATCACAAAGAGAACTCCCTCAGTTGCAACTTTGTTGGGTCCTGCGCCGTTGGTCCTCCTCGCTATGCCTCAGGAATAGGTAATCCCATCCTCGTCGCCATTAATGTGATCAAAATTAATCCAAGACAACTGGTGTGAGACTGCAGCTTTATTCACGACGCCGGGAGCATGTTACCCACATGAAATGTCAAAGTAACAAGCCCACACATCTGTGGGTGAAGCCAACACTTATACCTTATCCCACAGCCATGGAAAATCACAATTTGTCGCCCTCCATTAATCACTTAACCTTCTAGTATTTTAACAGAGATACGAAATGTTTACAACCCCACTTAACCATCTGGTGTATTGACAAAGATAAGAAATGTTCATGACCCCGCATCCTGGGGTTACCCAAATACGCTGACACAAGGGTTAAGTTAACCAAACATTCTAACCTAGGAGTTGCAAAAGACACATGGGTCAGAGTAGGGTGATGGCAATTAGATTTCACTACATGTATGTAAGGTATACTAAACATTCAATGAGAGACATATAAAATTTATCCCACACACTCATTGGCCTGTAAATGGCGGTGCACACATATACACATGCACACACACAGGCACCCACATACTATCGGTATTAGAACGGCCGATACATAATTACAAATTCAGTAGGATTAAAAGAAAGCCAAAATAAATATTCATCATCATCATCGCTGCATTTTCAATATAGGCGATAAGTAGTCGTTTGTCCACTAGATGGCGCATCGTTGCAGTGAGACGTAATTTTGTTGGAAGTTAAAAGTGGGTTGGAAAAAACAATGGGCGCTTCCTACAAGGACTGTAATTTACACAGCGAACATCTAATAAGGATAGGGCGATGTTCACATGAAGTGTAATTCCCATTTCTTCTTGAAGCCGAAATAAATCTGAGGATGTTTATCGGACATGCTTGGTTTTTACTGCAGGTACGTTAATCTTGTAATATCAATAAGGACCTAGGTAATGTTACCGTTAGCGTTGGTTGAGAGATGGAGGCATTTTATTGATTGCATTTGTAGAAAACTATAAATGCGGTTATACCAAGCAAATTGATAGCAGCACTGTTTGTATCTTTCGACTGTCATTTATTGCATGTGCTACAAAATCATTCTGTGCAATGGAAGATTTACCAACGTTTCACCGGTCTGATACAGTTTTGCCTATAGGCCTACATGCGTGAGACTGAGACGCCTGTTTATTTTGTTTTAAGTGCGTGCAGGGTGTGAGAGGGGAATCGATGTGCTTTGATTACAGCTTGGTAGTTGTAGTCTGTGAAATGAAAAAGCACGTGTGTGTGAAGTATCCAAACAATGACACCTTCATTTCATTATGGCTGCTTTAGCAACACACCTTAAGCTACTGTGTAGTGGGTCCCATTTAGAAGTGGCTACTTCATTCGCTTTCCTTGACTCATGGAGCTGCGTGAATGTTATTACAACTTTTCATGCGATATGACAGTTTAAGTCCGGCTTGATACTGTAAGGCGTAAACCATTGGTTTCCAAAGGAGATTTTATTTGTGTAGCCAGCATAGCCTATTGACAATTTATGTTGTAAATAGGCCTACTTTATAATCCTACCTGTAGCTTAGGGAAGCTAACAGCTTTCTATTAGGATCTAGTTTGTTAGTTACCGTTTTGTCATAACTCCCTGATGCATTTTTGCATTTAGAATAGCCAGAGCGTGTATATCTCAATCGGAAAATGTAAACAATATCGGGTGCCTATGGACCTAGGCTGGGTGAACCCAGCCTGATCTGCCCGCTATTTATTTTTTGATTTCTTAAAAGATTGAGCTTGGTCTGATGAAAGCCAGACTAGCCATGGACCTCAGTTACACAATGCAAGGGAACATGAATCAGCCTATATTTGCACGAACAATAACGGACAAAAGCTCTTAAACTTTGGCCCGTTAAAATGTGTATGAACAGTCTAGCGACGCATTTCATCAAGGCCCATTTGGACATGTCAGTTATTTGCACCACTGGTTAGATGTAAAACAGCATTTCATTTCAGACTAGGCTACTGTTACTTAATTTGTGCATTAACAATAACGTTTCAGACTACTGTTACTTAATTTGTGCATTGACAATAAAGTATTACATGAACTAAAGATGACTAAAATCTTATGTAGAAGAAGAAACATTCACAAAAAATCCATCCATCCATCCAAAAATGACCTTTGTTGTTGATAGCTGTTGAAAACGGCATGGAACTGACAGAGATGTTTTTGTTTATAAATACATAAAAAATAAAAAAAAAAAAATAAATAACATTATGCTGATACCTTTTGCTTTTCCCAAATACAATGTAGCCTACAGGTGTAAATGACCTTTCATCAATCCAGTTGCAATGGATGAACTGTGATGAACTGCCCTACTTGTGATTGTTTAGAGATTTTAAAGGTTTTATAACAATGCTACATCTTCTTTGGCTATTCTACAATCTATTCACCTTTTCAGCACCAGTAGGCTACTTTCTGTGCAGCTGCACACACACACTCAGGCATGCCAAACAAGCATACACAAAAGTTTCAAGAGTGGGGGATGGAGTAAAATATGGAGACAAATTGAAGTGTGATTTATTTTCGCGGAACGGATGTACAGGACTGAGCGGTGGTCATATTTTGTACCGCTATGCGGTACATCTAGTTTTTTCCAGTAGATGTTGTCAGCACATGTGTTCTGTGTACCTGGAATGCATTTATTGACAGCCTACCCAACCCACTGAGGAGTTGAGGGAAAAAAGAATGTTTCACATTTTTCTGATAAAAAAGATGGGTGCATACACTAAAATGGCCACATTTTTTTCGCGATATTTCCAGCAGAGCAGACCCTCCAATTAGTGTTTCTAAGTTAACAGAAAAAACACAAATAAAAAGTATGGCAGACGATGTTAGGTCCAACCCACTTTTGAGACTTTGGCTCCCCGACTAATAATTTCCTTGTGTGACGGGAGTGTTTTGACCTCCCTTAAATCTGGTCTGCGTTGTGTTTGGTTGTTAAATCAATATAAAAGGCCACGTGACAACTGAATTGGATCTTACAGCATTTATTGCTCAGTGTAACATGCGTGCTCTCAAGATGCACAATCCAAGAAGAGAGAGATAGAGAGAGGGGGGTGGACTGCCCCAAGTTCAAGTTCATTTTCCCGGGCCTGAGCCCCACGTCACTTTTACTCCACACCCCCTTCTCCCAACACAACCGTGGGAAAATATAACAGAACAGAGACACACAGAAATCATGGGGGAAATTCAGGGAAACACAATCACTCATGCTACACTCACCCCCACTGATTTCACTGAATTTCATTTTAAAAATACAGGTAAGTAACTCTAGGCTAATTTGCTTTTGAAGCAATAACCAAGTATTGCTGAAAGATTTGAAGAATGTATTGAGAGGCCCTTAATACGTAAGGGATAATGTATAGAACGCCGGTCTTTATTGGGAAAATAAGTCCCGACAGGGCGAACCGGACCCAGACGCGCAGCGGTGGGGTCTTGTTCCGCCCTGAAGGGACTTATTTTTCCATTATTACACGGCTCTTCATAGTGCTGCAGAATGCTCCATTCACTTGAATGGGCCTTGCCAACGTTCGGCGGTCTGCTAATTCTGAATAACAGACCGTTGCTAAGTATAACAGACCGCTGTCAAGGAAAATGGGCTTTGTGCTTCTAAGTCAATTCTTTCATATCACTACGCAAGGATTGAAACTTCATTCAAAAGTGAAAACAGACGGTTGATCAACTGTGTTCTAAAGAATGTTTGATTCAAGTTCAGCGTGTGTTGCGAACTATTTGTTTCTCAGCCAAAGCCATGATGAAACGGTAACAAATAGGCTATAGCCTAGGCTATGTAGGCTAAAGAGTCCTATCGTGGGGAGTTTATTGTGTGGTTTTGGTAAGTAGCCGTGTAATAAGCGGGATAATGTATAGAACGCCGGTCATTGTCGGGAGATAGGTCCCTTCAGGGCGGAACAAGACCCCTCCGATGCGCGTCGGGGTCCGGTTCGCCCTGTCGGGACCTATCTCCCGACAATGACCGGCGTTCTATACATTATCCCTTACTTATTTGACACTATCACAGAACATTCACACCCTTACCATTTTTGCACCTTCAGTTCATTAGTGATAGGACACTGCTCAGATGGGGAAAATACAATCTAAACTGTTCCTGAAAACAAGCATTCTAATCATGGGTTGTGTCAACGATGATCATGTTCTTTCCTCTCAACGTTTATCTGTACACTGCAGCCCGTTTGTGAGGTTTAGTGCTAAGTGACCATGCCCTTAGGTAAGCCTCCACTCACTTGTAGGAATGAGCGTCAAAGAAAATGCACTCCTTTTGTGGACAGTGTAGAAATTGAATAAATAGACATCTAATAGAAAGTTGATGAATATGATATTACTATAAGAGGAGGTTGGTGTTCATTGTCCTGGTCATCAGTCCTGAGAGACATGCCACATGTTTCTGCATTGTCTACGTTGTGAATTTTTATAGCGCATTTAACTTTGTTGTCCTGGTCAGTTTTGCTGTGCTCGGCTTCCTTTAGCTCATTTATTAGGAAGCTTTGTAGTTCCTTCTTCCTTTTGTATTTCCTTTGAGCTTCATCCACGTCATCATCAATGTAAACTATCAAAGCCTCCAGTTCATTGAGAGCAGATAGGATATATTCAGGGGTATCCATGGGCATAGTGTAGTCATTATAAGCCCTATTGTCCAGTCCATTTTTCTTGTGCTCAATCTTTTTCAGCTCCTTTATAAGGAGCTTTTGCAGTGTCTTTTGGTTTTCTTTTTGGTTTTCTTTTTAGTCTCATCCACATCCTCATCAATATTAACTCCCAACCCTCAGTTCTCTTTTTAGTTTCACCAGTCCATATCTTTTGACGCATTTCTTAATTGTTCTGCCTTCATCCTGCCGTGCTGCCAGGCAGCAGGCTAAAAAACAGAAAAACCACATTCAAATCAGATCGCCAGAAATCACAGTTCAAACTTCAAATTATCAAAAAATCTGAAACCAGCCAACATCTACACAAACTCAAGCAAAAGTGACCAAAAAATCCAGTTCACCCTGTGCTATGTTCTATGGCATCATGATGTTGCCTAGCCACCTTTTATGATCCTAAACAGAATGGTATGATGAGATAAGTGGACACCCAGAGCCCTAGAGAGAGACTTTGGGTAATTGACAGTCAATAAATGCATTGATATACAATATTTAAAACACAGTGTAATTATTATGTATGTGTACACGGTGTAATTCCTGTATGTGTAGATTCCTTTGAGCATTGTATGTGAGATATGTTTGAGTATTGTCCCGTAGTTTGCTTAGATACATGTTTAGAGCTTGTCAATAGACCCGAACATTTACAGACATTATTTTCACTTTGTAACCCCTTGTAGTTCATCTGCCCTATGTAAGCATTTACATGTGACATTATTTTGCCTTATTAGACCTGCTTCTGACGATGTATGCCATGTGTTAGATGTGGTGTGTTTAATGGGATTAGTAGCCACATTTATGGAAAATTCCAGTCCTTGCATTCAGTCTAATGTTAATTCAGCTGGTCACTAGGTGGCAGTATTGTATTGCATTTCACTGGTAAATACTGTTGTGCCATTAGAATGAGTCATTATAGGAGAGAAATTACAGTTTATGATGTATTAATTCAAGTAATGCAAATGCTTAGGTAACTTGATAATGGAAAATTAACAGACATGTTATTTCTTGTTTATCTTGTTTATTTCAGACCACACACGCACACACACAAAAACAGACATATTTCTAATAGATAACCAGTGTACCCTGCTGTGCTGTGCAAATAATTCAACACCTCAAGTAAAATTTCTGGATTGAATCGACTCTTTTGTGTTCTGATTGACACCCCAGTGAGACACCCATCCTCAATACATCATTCCTAACAAAGTCCTACCATTTTTTATCAACCCAACAACCATTTAACAAAAGCATTATGCTGCAAGAACATTGTAAGTCAAAAGTTTTAAAAAGATCTTGTTTCCTCTTACACCTTATTTCCTCTCATTGTGTCTTCCCTCCTCTTCCAAAGGCAACCTAGGAAACAAGGGAGGGGTGCCAGGAGAATGGAGAAATCAAGGACAAAGCTAAAAAACATTCACACCCACTTATGCATCACTTTTAAGAGATGATCACTGTTACATTTTTATGGAATAGAGTACCAGATATTTTTAATCAGAGTAGATTGATTATCTGAGGTTTTCTGATTTTAGAATGCTCTTGAATGGCCCCAGCTGTGGCGCAATTGGCTGGGGCACCTCCACCGTACACCGGCGACCCAGGTTTGTTTCCGCCCCATGGTCCTTTTGCTCTCTCTCCCATTCCCTTCCTGTCTCTCTCCACTGTCCTATCATTAAAGGCATAAAAAGCCCAAAAGAAATATATAGAATGCTTTTGAACTGATTTGTGTTTAACGTTTGTCCTGCAATAGGTCTTATGTGTTATGTGTTAAATATCCTAAAACCAAGGATGTTGGAAATATGTGTTGTCTGTCAAATCCAAAATAAATCAAATCAAATTAAAAATAAATACAAGTACATTTATTTGCCATTAACAACTCATTTTGCACATATCTTACTGAAAACATTCTGTGTACAGCTTTGTAGATATATAAAGTGTATTAACTGAAAATGAAATGTATTATAACCATTCTATGAGAAATGCTGAGGAAAAAAATAATAGCCAAAGCTTTTGAGATTATTTTGTCAACATAAACTGGATGTATCAACAATAAATCATTTTAATGTGGCAATTTTCTCAGTTTTACAAATGTATTCATTGAGAGTATACAAAATACTTTTCTTACATAGCAGACACTCATGAAAACCACATAGCTGTCATTCAAGGGCAAAAACAAAACAAGCATCCTAATAGGTTTGCCACAGTAAAGCATTATGCTTCAGAAAACATTGCAAGTCTTAAAAAGACCTCCCAGAATGCTTATCTGAGCTCTGTGTATTTTGAGTCACTTGCATGTGTTGTAAAAGCGACTGGCGGTGCGATTGTCTTTCTTCTCATTTGGCACAGTATTACAATGGACAGCACGGGACCGACAACCTGTGGGGGCATCACATAAAAGTTGAAATGAGAGAAGGATGGGAAAAAAAACCAAATATAAATATAGCTATATGCACAGTAGTCAGCTTCACTGATCGGACCCCTAATAAGGCAGAGTCATTAGCACAATGCTTTCTCATCAATATTAGCACATACCAGACATAGAAGAATTGTGAAATGAAAAGCTGCCACTATTCTGTAGATCATTCTGTGAAAGTGGAACAGGTAGGGGAAACAGGGCTGGAGAGGAAAACACAACAAAGATTAAAACATTTTAGAATGCAGCGTGGTAAGACACACTAAAGCTAAGTCGAGTCCAAATCCGTTTGCTAATTTAATACCATGAGCAAGCTCCTAAGCAAAAACTTTGGTGGGTTAGTACCACGTGATAGCTTTAGTTGATGCATGAGACACTTTGTTCATTGTGTCACTTTGCCTGTCATTTAAATTAGGGTCCTGAGTGTGTTTTGAATGATACATTAGAAAAGACCAAATGTGGCCACCATGTTCTACAAAAACTTCTCGGCATACCAAGGCCATTATCATAATATACTCTTATGAATCCTGATCTTTAGTGCCTTGATTTTCTTTCTCTGAAACCGATTGAGTTTCCTTTGCTGGATCATTGTCCTGCTGGAAGGTCCACCTACGTCTCATTCTCATCATCATGGTGGATGGCAAGAATCTCCCGGAAAAAAATCCATTCATCGTTCCTTCAACTGTTTCAATATAAAGTCTGCCAGTATCATGAGATGAAAGAAAGCCCCACACCATGATGCTTCCACCTCCAAACTTCACTGTTGCTTTCATGGTGATGTGCAGTGCCATTTGTGCATGTAGTATGACAGCCAAATCTTTCAATTTTGTTCTCATCTGACCAGACTACATTAGTATTTCATAGGCTTGTCCAAATGTTGTGTAGCAAACAAGCTTTGTCATGCATTTTCTTTTGTAATGGAGTCTTGCAGGGTGTGCATGCATAGAGGCCGTGCATTGCCTATTTTCTTCTCTGTAACAATTGTGCCTGCTACTTCCAAGTCTTTCTGGAACTTTTCCCGAGTGGTCCCTGGCCTTGGGCTACTCTTTATATCCTTCTTACTCCCTTGTTAGAAATCTTGCAAGGAGTGCATGGCCGGTTGATGATGATAAAGTGATGTTCCTTCCACTTGCGGATGGTGCGAAGATTCTAAAGTTTTAAAATACATCTGCATCTAGTTCCTTTGATATGTTTTGCAACAATAAGGTTGCAAAGGTCTTGGGAAAGCTCTTTGCTTTTACCCATCATGAGATGTTTTTAGTGTGACACTTTGGTACGGAAAACCTTTTTATATAGCCCAATTTGTATAACTGATATATATTTGCACTTCATTTGCAAAGCATTATTAAATTAACTTTACTTATGGACTTTAATGTTGTATATTTGTGGATTTGCTGAGTTAATACTAATGTCTCGTGAAAATTTCATGTGAATAGCCTCATTGGAAATATATTTACTGGAAAAAAAAATGTGGATGCGTTCAATACTTATTTCCCCCTCTGTACACTGGCGGTCGTGGTGGAGCAGCAGTAAACCATCTGACAATTGACCGGCCCGAGTCTGACCTTCCAGACAAATATGGCTACATATACTATAAAATATTCTTTTCTATCTAACATTTTTTTCCATCTGCTGTGAATATCTATTATCTATCTATATCTATGGAAAGAATATAAGCAAGTGCTGGAATACCACTATAATATATATTTTAATACAAATATTAAACACCCCATTAAACCTAAATCTGTATGAATTGATGATGATGGAGAAGGCCATGTTGACACAACCGTTATGTCCCTCGGAGGTAGCAGTGATGGTCATTACCTGCTCATACACATTGATTTCCTCCGTTCTCTCAGGTGACGTCACATTGAGACTAATCTAAACAATGCCAAAGACAGGTGCCATGTTAGTCTGTGTTGAGTGCTTACAGTAAAGAGATAGAGATACAGGTATCTTTACTCACACAGTGCTCCAATATTTCAGGTGTATCTGGACATTGGCAGGACCCTGGGATTATACTCCCCCAGTCATGGGTTCCATTTAGAAAGCCACAACAATGGAACTGTTAAGAGAGTGTGTGTGAGGGAGAAATAATTTATTTAAACAGTCATTTTCTCTGCCACAAGCACACACACACACAGACACACACACACAGTGAGAGGAAGTAGGATTTCAAGAGAATTCCCAGCCTTCGATGAAAATGCAGAAGTGATTTACCATGGATTGGAGGCTATCATACTGAGCCTGGATTTCTTCGGTCTCTTCATCAAGTGGTTTTTCTGGTTTTAAAGCAACTTTAGCGTATTCTTCTGTCTACAGAAAAAAGTATCTGTCAAACAAGTATATAGCCATCTATGCTATTACCAAAAACAAGCCAGTGAATTCATTGAGGAAGTGTGTAATCATACTGTCAAATCACAAGTCTACAACATTGATCTGCTGGCACGTACCATGCATGATGAAATGACTGCAGATAATGCTGTCACAAGAAATACCAAGCACACCAGTATCATCCCGACAGAAAACTGCACAAATGGAATGAAATGAACAAAAGTACTGCAAATCACATGTATAAAATCAAACAAATGGGTAGACAAATGTATCAATGTTTGGCAAATATACAACAAACATTTTCTTAAATAAATACTACAGGAGGTTGTTCGGTTTTACCATGACTACTATGATGACGGATCATACTATTTTTACTCACCACAATCAGTGCCCACTGTTTCTTCTTGAGGATGCCATAAAGCCCCACTGCACACATTAGCGCAACCCAAACTCCAAACGCATACAAACTGGAAAAACCTGCAATTGCGTCGGATTCGTAATTCTAAACAGAAACATTTGTGTTATTAGAATACAGATAATTAACCTAAGGGATCATTTACTGTGAAGGTGCGAGATCCAGAATCTGTTACAATACAGTCATTTATTTCTAATGCAATCATAGTTTATATATTATAAACTAATGCTTTTCTGAGGTTGTCCTTTCATCTTACCTGTCCCCCTTTGATGCCATGGTAATGGCCATGCAGAAACAGTGATAGGGCAAGCCAAATAATTCCCAGAATCTGAAAAACAAAATAACATTTATTCCACACCGAATGACACCAGCAACTAGTTTATGTCATCATGCTGCAATTATCCTTTCAATGGTGCAGAAACACCAGAGAGATTGTGTGTGGGGGTGGTGACATTCAGAGATGTAGTCTAGTTAGTTGTAGTGGGTATACTGTGATGTAGTCTAGTTAGCTGTAGTTGGTGTGATCAACCCCAAATGTTATGTCCTTTCCTATTTAAGTGGGTATACTTTGTAGTCCTGCGTATCACGGTGACACCACTGGTGACATTAGTAGGAGCTAGAAACAAGGCAAGGCCGCAAATAAATGAGGTTACATAGCCCACCAGACCTTTCTTATACAACTACCAAGATGTGACCTGTTTTTCAGCATTTTTTCCACGCCAGCTTAATTCCTTCTTAGTTTTGCAACTGATATGAAACATCTGTCTACACCTTTTACTGTGTAACAGACAAATTCCATAACATGCAAGAGCATATGCAAATCTTGTTTTGCTTTATTATTTATTGAAATGTCAAAGTTGAATTGACTAAAAATAGTAACAATAAAAACAACTACTTACTCCTATAACAACATCCACAATAATGAATGTCCTCCTCAAGCATGCTTTCACTGGTGCCATCGTCCAAAACTGAGTGAAGCTATTTGTGTGCGAAAAAATGTGATTCGTTCTCTAACCAACCCCTTTTCTGTTGTGCCTTCGCTCCTCACACTGTTATTGTAGGCTGGCTGAAAAAGGGTCTCAGTCTTGGTCTCCCGAGCTCCTTGCAGTTCTCACTTCCTGAAAACATATTGTGCAATGCAGACTCTGGAGAAAAATGTCTTGGACTGCAGAGAGCTGGAGGAGGTTCCAGGAAAACACCACACATCTGGGCGCACAGAAAAACAGAATTGCATTTCCAGAGAAAGTGAGACAGGCCTATTGGGGGCTTGATGTAGAGGAAAGTATTCAAACAAAGTCCATGTCCGCTTACACAAACATCAGATCAAAAGTCCACTGATGAATGTTTACACAAACATGTTTGTACAGAATGATTTATACTGGTTTGTCAACAAACCAGAAATATTAGTACATTGTGGCAATATGATTCTGACAGAATAGGAATATAAAATAATCTGATGATCTTAATGCCTTAATTAAAAAATGAGTAAAAATCCAACCTTTAAGGACACCAATTTCAATTTTCTTAGTGAATAAAGAATGTATCGTAAATAAATAAATGTTCTTCCTTAAATTACAGGGGCAATAAGTATTTGAGCCCTATGTTAAATTCCCATAGAGGCAGGTATATTTTTTATTTTTAAATGCCACTTATTTCATGGATCCATGCATACTATGCATCCTGATAAAGTTCCCTTGGCCTTTGGAATTAAAATAGCCCCACATCATCACATACCCTTCACCCTAGATTGGCATGGTGTGTTTTTCAGTTAGCCTATTAGCTGGTTTGATGCTCATTGAGTTAAATGCCATTTAAGATCAATGTCTAACAGATGATTTTATATTCCTCTTTTTAGTCAACTTTAGTATGGGTTCAAATACTTATTCTCCCCACTGTATGTGGAAACATCTCAGTACATACACATACACTTTTGGATCATATCATAATATACTTTGAGGGGGACATGTCCCCCCAATATTCAAAAATGCTCAAAATATAATATCATACAATTGACCTAGATTGACCAAGCACCTCTTCAAACAGTTTCTGAACTAACTGTGCACATCAACAAAGTACAACCATCAGCATGCCAGACACATTTTCTGCTGCATAAGATCAACCAGACACCCCTGAAATGCAGTCCCAACATACTATATCGATTCACCTTCAGTACATAATAAAAGAACCACGTGACACTAAAAAAATGTGAACATTCAAGTGCACCAGGCGCACGGGAACCTATTTTTGACCAGGGGTGCTGAATAACAAAAATAATGGATGTCCGACGATTCCGAGTCCACTGCGCCCACCCTAACCCCACAGAAGCGTACTTGACATCGTTAGCCTATTTCAGTATAGCTAAGGAAAATTACTTTTCTGATCGTCAAAACCACACCAGAGATGTTAGGCTTTAAATATAGGCTAATAATCAGGCTGCAATGATCTCATAAAATAATTTCTGAATAGCCTAAAGTGTGTCGTCTCCACAGCAAGTATGTGTCCTAATAATTTCTATCTTAGCGACTAGGATAGTGAATGATTTCACTAGCTATGCATTTATTATTTTTGCAAAACTGTAAAACCACAAGTAAAGTTTCTTTCAACTTATCCATGGATTTTTTGAACGTGTAAATCGCATAGAATATGTAGGCCTATGTAACCCATCTTAAAGTTTGGTTACTAAGACCATAACTTTAGTTTTAGAACAGTTTGAGTTCAATAAATATTTTAATATAAAAATAAGAATAAATAGAATAAATATGAACTAGAATTGCGGTTCCGAGGAACTGCAAGAGTGGATTTGATCAGGGGCATGGAACTCGGCCTCATCCAAGGATTCCAACGGTACCTCATTTATGAAAATCGGACATACGGGTCAAAAGTTACATGCACACACCTTCATATACACAGACAGCCCAGCCCAGCCCATTAGACAGTGCCAGATGGCTTAGAACTCTGCCAGGTGCAAGCTTAAATAATTAGAGCTGTGATGTCATAATCAAAATTATAATCCTGAACATTCCGCCATTCATTTCGATGGGGCCGAAAAACGGGAATAACGCGAAAACGACAAGGGCCAGCTACACGAAAGTAACAAGCAAGCTACACCGGTTCGGGACTGAATTTTTGGAGATGGAACTGCGTCGATAGCTCAAACGGTCTAGGAGCAGTAGTTCGTACAAAAAGTGGGTGAAAAGGAAGATATAATAAGAAAACTTAAGAAGAACAATAGTGGGCTTGCTGGATCAAACCCACTAATAAAGTAAACTTAAGAAGAACAATAGTGGGCTTGCCGGATCAAACCCACTAATAAGTAAACTTAAGAAGAACAATAGTGGGCTTGCTGGATCAAACCCACTAATAATAATAAGTAAACTTAAGAAGAACAATAGTGGGCTTGCTAGATCAAACCCACTAATAAGAAAACTTAAGAAGAACAATAGTGGGCTTGCTGGATCAAACCCACTAATAAAGTAAACTTTAGAAGAACAATAGTGGGCTTGCTCCGCTTGACCACGCCATGCTGTGGTCTTGCTGGATCAAACCCACTAATAAAGTAAACTTAAGAAGAACAATAGTGGTCTTGCTGGATCAAACCCACTAATAAATAGCAAGAAGCTGAGTTTACATGATTATATGTATTTCTTTTTTGGTCTGCTTGAAAGTGCGTATTCTAAAAGACTTTTATTGTGGTATAGTCTCCTAGGTGACAGGGTTTGTTTTTTCACTCTCGAGACTCCACTTGAATGAAATTGATTAGACGTTACTGATAATCTTCTTAAGAAAAAAATAATAATAACTTTATCTAACTTTTTCTAAATCTATCGATCGTATTGAATCATCTTACCTTTCCTTACACCTATTTTTCTACGGATTGTTGAAGACCTGTGTTGTTTTAAATCTCGAACTCCGGTGAGTTAAAATACTCTGCCAGCATCCTGCTAGCGAGTGATTAGCAGCGTTAGCTGATAGTGCATTCATTTCAATAGGGTGATTAGCATGCTAGAAAACTGAGCTAACTAATCAAAAACCAATCGGAGATATGTTTTATTTGATTGTCCTTTTAAGTGCTGCTATTGTAACAATATTGTCTTTACGTATGTTTTTGAGTAATACAGAAGTTGTTAATGAATATATTGAATTACATGATTTTAAATATATGACCGTTGGTAGTAACGAACTCCTAAAAGATAGGAGACGTTAATATTAGAATGTTTAGAGGTGCGCGCACAGTAGTAGCCTGTGTGTGTGTGTGAGTGAGAAAAGCACTAGTCAGGGGGAAAACTTCCAAAAACTAGTTGAACCCCTTAAAAAAAATAGTATTTGAGGTTTTTGCATTTTTGGCATCCTTAGGGCATGTAGTCAACATTTCTTGATGATAACATCAAATTTAGGCGGTTTTTATTGGCATATTTCCAAAATGGCCGCCGCTGGAGATGCTGAAAACCAAAAAAATCATATTTCAGGGTCTAATAGATCAATTTTGATGGTTTTGATATCAAACTATAGGTTTTCTGGGGTGGTTAGTTCATTTATGAGGTAACTGAAAAGGTCAGAGGTTAGGTTCATATTTTAATTATCAGGGTGATGGTCAATTTGGGTCCAAAATCCAATAAAAAGCCACTATAGAGGTCCTGGGTAAGATTTGTATGCACTTCATTTAGCGGAGAATATCTCAACTGTTATAGACTAATATGACCCCACTGAACAACATGGGATGTGTGCCAAAATCTCTACCCGGGACGAAAGTCCTGAAAATGACCACAACAGATGACACTATTATCACACTACAGGTGAATGGGACTTTTTTCCCCCTTTATAGATAACATAATTGTTCTGGCTCATCCGCAACTCAGGAGTGAAAAGATCAATATTACCACTTCATGATATCTGCATAGCGCTCACACATTGTCTCCCAGAACTACATGTGCTGACTGGGTGTGATACAACCAGCAAAATATCAACCAAACTTGCAGCTCTGAACACTGTCCACAAACCAGACAACTCTTTTCTGGTTCTCAATGTCAACTGTCCACAGCTAGAGTGCAACACAAATGGCAGAAACATTCTTGGTCAAATGTCTCAAACCATCAACGGACATGTAGACATTTGACGACCTGCGCATTGCTGCGTTCGATAGTAATGCCCTTAAGATGGACTTTGAGAAGGCCGCTTGCACCTCAACTAATGCAAGAAAACATATACAAAGAGCCTATTTGGCCTAACACCATTTACAGACACCACCTTGATCTTAAATGCAGATCCTTATGGTTTTGTAAGAAAGGGGAGTTTATTAGTCCCTGAGATTGTAATCTCAAAACCTGAAGGTTTACCAGATCCCTGCTCGTGTGGCAAGTGTGCACACAAGAATGGGTGTCCCTGTCGGGTAGCTGGTATCCGTTGTTGCAAGTACTACAAATGCATCACCATCCCCATACCTAGACTCTGTTGTGAAAGTTTTACCTTGCAACACAGGGAATAAACCTGTTGTTTTGTATTTTTCACTTTAACGTTCCAATGATAATAGCAAGGTTGGATATAAACTTAGTTTTTGCCCCCAGGCAACATTGTACCATTGCGGAATGAAAATCAACATTTTACAGATATGAAGTTATAATAAAACAAATTATCATAGGAAATCATCAAAATCACTGTTATGTACCAATTAAAAACTCCATAAAAAACATCCATAAATCTCCCCAAACATTCCATCACACTTACACCCATGCATACCATGTATGCATTACTGATGCACACTCATGCAAGTTTCATACCTGCACCTGACCACAGGGTACAGGGTAGCAAGTCAGCTTACATAACATCAAAAAAACCATGGATGTTTTGATAGTCATTTCCATATGATGGCATTCTATAAAACTTCATGAAGCACACTATGGACTTCACATATACAGGTGCTTCCCTAAAAGTTTTGGTATGACCATATGCAAGTCCTGATGGTTCAATGTTGCCTAACATCGCGTTTCCTATGACACCTACATTGATATGTTATGAAAAGTTATAATATATATATTGAATATTCCATTGAAAATGCTTGGGGTCATTTTTCACCCCACGTATGGAAAGTGTGGTACTGATACAAAAAATGCAATTACTTAAAAATATACCAATTAGATACAAATCCAAATGGCCTCATGTCAAAGACAACCTATTTGAGGAATATATGGAAGATTAAACGATAACAATTTAAACTGACCAAGATATTGCAAAAAAACTAAAAACCTATGCATATTACCATGTCAGCAGGTGCTACTTATAGTGCAGAGGAATTACACTCGGATGACATAATTTTATCTGGAACGGTTCATATAGATTGATATATATATAGATCATATAGATTGAATACAAAACAACCTGTTTCCAATTTTTTTCTTTATTTTTAGTGCCAAAATTCAATTTTAGGCGGTTCATATAGATTGATAATATGCAGAAAAATAATTTATAAAAAATTCAAGGCTTAAAGTGGTCAAAGTTTTTTATAAATATACCCTAATAAGGTAGACAAGCGAGATACAGACTATTTTCAAAAGATGTATTGCATCATTTGCCAAGAAATTTGGAGAAAAAAATGGAAAAAAAAAAAAAAAAAATCTTGTTTCATTATTGAAGAGTTCAACAAAACATTGTCATTGTCACTCAAATATTTATCCTCACTGTCACTATCTTTTTAATATTGGTGCACATCTCCTCAGAGCCTTCACACCTGCAAAGTTATGTAAATGGTAAGTTGTTACTCTTGCAAGAACACCTTCTACTGCATTGGCTGGTAAGACAACAGCACTTCACAAGCTCCACAACAGCCTCTGGTGCTGGTGGAAGTTTTGACAGAACAGGAGCCCATTACCCATCAATAATTTGCCTCCATCCCAGTGATAGTGAGTCAAGAATCTTTTAAGTTGAGATATAGTCCTCTGTCATCTAAAATAAAATGGTAATTATCTAACATATGATAATTTATCGTATTTTTACTCAAAATGACCTTGCCGCTGACCTTGAGAATGTAACTCTGACCTTGAAATGACCTTTATTTGACCTCTGACCTTTTCAGTTACCTCATAAATGAACTAACCACCCCAGAAAACCTATAGTTTGATATCAAAACCATCAAAATTGATCCATTAGACCCTGAAATATGATTTTTTTGGTTTTCAGCGTCTCAGCGGTGGCCATTTTGGAAATATGCCAATAAAAAATTTGCCATCGCCTAAATTTGATGTCATCATCAAGAAATGTTGACTACATGCCCTAAGGATGCCAAAAAATGCAAAAACCTCAAATACTATTTTTTTAAGGGGTGCAACTACATTTCCTCCTGACTACACCTCTTCTCTCTCATTACCAGCAACGCTAACATCGTAGTTGTGCCTAGCTAAGTTAATAGGACTTAATTGAACTGGAACTGTAGTTGAATTGGAATTTAATGATATCTTACGACTTTGATATTTAATATATAACCTTAATTGTATTCTCAAACTGCTGTATGCAGATTGTTTTTTTATGTACACTGGAACACTGGATGGCGAGTCAGTCCCCTTGGATCGATTGAACTGTTCTACGCTTTTATACTGGATAACCAACCCCTTGAACTGATCTTTCATACTGGAGAACCAACCCCTTGAACTCGATCCCTTGGATCTGTTTCCTGGACACAGATAAGCCTTCACACATACACTGACATTGTACACTCACACCACCTTACCCGGGTATTTCTTTTCTTTTGGACATTTGAGTTTTTTACTATTGATTTGATACTTGGAATTTTTAAGAGCTCTTTTATTATTTTATAGGGTTTTGTATTTATTTACTATTTATTTTTTATTTACTAATATTCCAGAGAAAATATATTCTTGCATTTAATAAACCTGCATTATTTATTTATAACATTTTACATACTGGTGTCCTTGTCAATTTACTTCCCCCTTAATGCCGAACCTAGAACTGGCCTAAACTTAACAGTAACCCATAGAAGCACCTCCTTTTACTCTAAAGTACATTTTTTATTAAGTAGAGCAGAGGGGTGCTACACCCATATCAACCGTAGGCCTACGCTAGTAATCAAGGATCTTTGATAGCGTGCTAGGCCAGCTCTAACGCGGATGCGCTGAAGAGAATACTGTCGGGCCAGCTCAGATATGGATGCGCTGTATAAACTATGCGGCGGGCCACTTCTAATACAGATTGAATAATGACCTCGCGGGCCACAAATAAGCAGCACTTATTTATATTTATAAGGGCCTGAGTTTAACATCCCTGACATAGATGAAACCACGCTATGGTTCTTACATTAACTGACTCACGTTCACGTTGATCTCTATAACTGTTAATTTTTAGTAGCCTATAATCGAACCTATCCATAACCCTTTTTTGCTATTTGACTCATCATTTCACATACAAAAATATAAATAATGTCAGACAGCGAATTAGTAATTATTTAAAAATATATATAATATTTTTTTTAAATCTATCTCCTGCCAGCAGGGGGTGCTGCAGCACCCTCAGCACCCCCCTTCCCGCGCCCTTGAAGTGCACCATCATTTAGGTTAGTTCAAACATTGGCATGTAATACACACACACAAAAGCATCCCCCCCACCCCCGTGAGTATGCTTCCAATGTAGCCTGGGTGTTCCCATGCTGCCTTGCGCGCGATTTGATTCACGCTGCTAAGGCAGCCTGGAGACCATGAAGCCAATTTTCGCCTGAGATAGGGAACCAATCACAGAACAGGTGGGAAAGCAAGATGATGATGAGCTATGCACAGACGCATTTGATAGACATCCGTGGCACCCAATAAACGGATCTGGGCATTTTTTTCAAATACGAGAAAATGAATGTTTGGTTCCCAGACCACGTTTCATTGAGAAGTGGTGGCGCTAGCCAGGCTACTTCCAATGTATAAAACTTGCAAAAACAAATAGCACACACATCAGATATGTGCATTTAACAACCGCACCACTTGTGAGCGCATTGTTGGATTCCAAAAGGTTGCGGAGGTGCTCGGGCCCGTCATCACTGCTTGTGGTATTGTTAATTATATTGCATATGGCAGATCATCTCACCTCTGCACTCCCTTTCTCTGTCAGATATTTAATCATCATACCATTTCCAGTTTAAAATAAACTACAAAATACACTAGCCACGCCATGTATCGTGAAATACTTTTTAATAATACTTTTCAAAATACTAAAAAACACTCTTTAAAAGGAGCATGAAATCACATTGGCAAACCTATCTTTCTATTTAATCCATACATGGGCAACATCCGGCCCGTGGGCTTTCCCTGACCCATTGTAGCAGCGTAGGTCCGTGAAAGAACAATAGTCAAAAGCCTAGCATAGAGATAATGCATGCAAATCAATATCGTTGTTTTTTTTTTTTAAAAGTGCTATTTTATTTGCGTAGCCCATACATTTGTGCGTGGATGCATACGACGTAAACACCCTCACTGACGTCTGTCAAAATAACGCCTCCACGTGTAGATTTTTTATTTCTTCAGGAGTAAAAAATAGACGTCTGAGCGCGCAGGCGTCAATTTTACGATGTGCCACGCGCCGAAACTTTAGATCTGGCGTCAGAAGTAAAAATGGCGTCTGGGTGATTTGCTGCAATGCCTTTGTGCCAGAGTAGACACAGCATTGGCTGCTGGAAACAGGAAATACAGCCGCTATAGTTGCAGCAGAAGAAACAAGATGCCAGAGCAATGTGCAGCTAGCCTAGAATTCTAGACGCGCCCCTAGCGGCAGCTAATTACATTTGTTGCCAGGGCTAGTCTAGCAACTCTCCGTTGGCTTGTGAGCTCCAGAAATCGAAACTGAATCAGGCCAATGAAATCGGGTATAGAGTCGTTAGGTGGGCTTAACATAATGATTGATGGCAGAGTTGCAACGGTTTGGCTTGAATTCCCTGCTACTTGAAAACAAATAAGATGGATGTTGCTGTTGGCGAACAGTGTGATACGAGTTAAGCTTTTATTAAGTTGGCAAACGTTTGAACTAGCCAACTAGCTCCGCTGGTGGGAAACGCATGGGACTCATAGCGCTGCCGCTGTCCTATTGCGTGCAGAGGGAATTCGAAAGACAACTGATTATCCCGCCCCTCGGACTGAGCACTGCGAAAGGTGAGTGTCCAGACCCTACATTTTAATGTGGGTCTGGCTTGTCAGGCTAATGTGCAGCATATTCCTGCTCAAATCGGCGGACCATCGCAAACAGGGCTCGGGGGATTACTTTTCACAAGTAAGATTTAACATTATCGTACTATTGGTTGTATTTTGTGAATGCAATATTACCAGAGAGTTGAAAAGGAGCAAGGATCTTTGTTATTGTATGTAAATTGTAGCCAGCTAGCTAGGCTACTTGCTAGGTGTTCAGGTGTTCACCCGGCTATGAACTATGAACTATGGCGATGGTCCGCCGATTTGAGTAGGAATATGCTGCACATTGCTCTGGCATCTTGTTTCTTCTGCTGCAACTATAGCGGCTGCATTTCCTGTTTCCAGCAGCCAATGCTGTGTCTACTCTGGCACAAAGGCTCTGGCATTGCAGCAAATCACCCAGACGTCATTTTTTTACCTCTGACGTCAGACTCAAAGTTTTTGCGCGTGGCACACGTAAAAATTTGACGTCTGACGTCTATTTTTTACTCCTGAAGAAGTAAAAAATCTACACGTGGAGGCGTTATTTTGACAGACGTTTTGTCTTGAACGGCTTGCCATACTGCGTCGACACAATGCAGTTGCCTTTACATCGGCAAAAACCTTTCAAATTTTCGCGTCTCTTATGTCTGCGTCGCTCAATACCGCAAAGGTTGTTAGAACCAGTGTTGGGAGGGTTACTTTCAAAACGTATTCCGTTACAGAATACAGAATACATGCCCAAAAATGTAATTTGTAATGTATTCCGTTACGTTACTCAATCTGCATTCCGCATTGAATTGCATTTTATAAGTGTAGGAATGTGGCCATCAAATCCTGCTTAGGCCTAAAGTAACTAAACAGGCCTATTCTGGTGTGTTCTTCTGTTCCAAATGGCCCACATAGGAGAATGTAAAGTCAACTAAGCTACCTGATACAACTTTAAAATAGCAAGGTGACCACTAAAACTACAGTACAAGTGTGGGGCGCATATGACAGGTGGAACGCAACCTGTAAATGTAATGATAAAAACCGCACGTCATATGCTACTCGCAAGAATAATTCTTCAGAGGCTGCACCATATAATTCATTTTAAAACTTAAATGTAGATCTCACTAGAAAAGCATTTCCAGGTTGCTTGAAGCAGTCGGCTCAACACACAGAGCGAGTTGACCAATCACAGTTGTGCATAAAGTTAAAGCAAAAACATAGCCTACATTTTTAAAATAGTTCTCTTTGTGCATGTTGATTAATGACAGCCTAATGACAGCCTACTATTGTCTGCTCCACATTTTCGTAGTCTAATTCTGCATAGAGTTAATGTAATGATGGTAATGATTTAATGATGAAATATTGATGAGTGTTGATCAGTGGTGGAATGTAACGAAGTACAAATACTTCATTACTGTACTTAAGTAAATTTTCCACGTATTTGTACTTAAGTAGAATTTATAGTGCATACTTTTGACTTTTACTTTGTTACATTTTACAGCAATTATCTGAACTTTTACTCCGCTACATTTCTACAACACTATCTTTCCTTTTTACTATACATTTTATGCTCAGTTTTTTTCTCTATGCCAAACACGTTTGTTTTACCAGGGGGCGGAGTTGCTACCAAAGATTCTGGAGCTCTACGTGCCCAGCTTCTAAATCTTTGAAACATAAGCTTCTAGTCTAGACCAGGCAAAGCGTGAGCTTGTAGCCATCTGCATTCGGTAGGCTATATTCACCAGACCCATGGCTACTGGACATGCAACTGTGTTCTGTGCCTTCTGTCTGTTATCTGCACAATTAGGGCCTCCTCTCCGATGAGATTGCTACCCGCGGATCAGTGAAGTTACAGGCTATGCCCATGCTTCTGTCACACGTCTGATCATTTGCGGCACAAATGAATGGTAGACTACTGTATTATAGAACCGCTGGCCGAAAAAAAAACAATTTCCAGATTAAGAAATCTTTATTAATTGTGTGTGATCAAATAAAGAGGCATAGCCTACACTTGGGGGTAGTAATGTGAGCGCTCATTCAATGTCTATGTGCGTCTGCGCAAGTGAAACTGAACCTAATCATAAAGACACCTTTCTCAGCATCTTTTCTGTTCAATCAGCAGAATTGGCATTACGATCCACCCAACGTTTTCCTTGTCTACCCCGTTAAACTTCAGGCTCTCGTGTTTTGCTGAATGATCTTTTACTCAGCAGATCACCCTAGTAGATAACCAGAATTACAGTCTCTAGAATTGTAGGTCAGAATGTAAATTGGGCCACAGATGGTAAGCACAATTGCATTAGCTTAAAACTATCTAGTCGAGTATAACCTAAAACTAGCTTAATTAAAATGCCACAGCCCATACTGATTTTTCTTTTAGAATATAGATATTAAGATAATAAATCATTATGCAAATACTTTTACTTGTAATACTTAAAGTACATTTAAAAGCAGGTACTTTTTACTTTTACTTAAGTAGGGTTGTCATTGTGGTACTTTTACTTTTACTAAAGTAAATATTTCTCTGTGTATTTGTAGGCTACTTTTACTTAAGTACTGAGTTTCAGTACTTCCTCCACCACTGGTGTTGATGAAATGGTGGCACAAGCCTATCTGTTGTACTGACTCCTTCACATTTTCATGACCTAGCCTAATTATATAGATATTGTAGTACTTTTTTATATCAGTCCTTGAAAACTGAAAAAAATGTCAATGTCAAAAAATCATTTTCGAGAATGATACTGGACATAGATTAAATATGGCTGTTTTTCCTTTTGTCTCCCTCACATTTTCATCTGTTCTTACGACTAGTAAACAAAACCATATGATTTACTTAATGTTATACAAGAACAGAATAATTGAACAGAATTGAGTTCAGACTTGAGTTTGGTATTTTGGGTCCAGCCCTCCTCAACAGTCCCAGTTTGTCATGTGGCCCCTTGGGGAAATTAGTTAGTTGCCCACCCCTGTATTTAATCTATTCCTTACACTGACTCTGTAGACAGTGGACAGTGTTTGAGAGCAACTTTTCTCTGCCTACGAGACACATGCCATAATAAATCTACAAATAGTCAACCTAACAACTATGTTGACCTGCCTGTGTATCCCATAGCCTACCTAGATTGTTTGTGGAAATGGACAGTAGTTAGTGGAAATTTGTGGAATGTGTTTATGGATTTAGAATGAGATGTTACTGAAATTCCCTTTGACTCCTGTCAAAGTCATACTGGTGCATTTTTGAATGTTTTCAGCAGATTTCACTTCTCCAGCTGTTTTTCTTTTCTTTTAAAACTTTGCTGATCACTGTCGGTCCATTGGGGACAATGAATATTGAAGCTAGTTTATATCCACATCTAAAATGGGAAATGCCTCTAAGTCATACTGTTTGGTGCATTTTTTAATGTTTTCAGCAGCTTTCACTTCTCCTTCAGCAGCTTTCACTTCTTCTTTGCTGATCACTACCTAGATAGCAAGAGGCTGGACCACTGTCGGTTGGGGGCATGTTTGACATGAATATTGAAGGTAGTTTATATCCACATCTAAAATGAGAATGCATTCAGGGCAGACAAGGTAGTGCGCCATCTGCTGCTCTTGTAAGCATACAACCAAAAAGTATAGAAGCTACTCTGTGATACAAGTCTGTTTTTAAGTTAAAAATCATGAATAGCACAATTCTGTTTTCCCAAAAAGAAAGCACTGACTGATGACCTCATTAAAAAGTTTAAGTTTCAAATAAGATATTTACTAGTTTGTAGGAAATATTCACATAATGCCCAGGCATACACTGAACAAAAACAAAAGGTCAAGTTGATTCCACAAACTGAAATAAGACGATTCAATTCCAGTTGTCATCAACTATGTGTAATAAGCAATATCTCTATATGATTACATCACATCTAGTACATTATGTTGGCGTAGCCATATCCTCTATACTGGTGAATAAGAGAAAGAAATAGCATGGAAAGTAGGGTATTGCAACAAAATGCCATATAGGTCTAGCTTTGCAAACCATACTCTTGACTAGATTCTGCTACACATACCGAAGAGAATTGAGCGTTAAGTACATAGCGGAGTCAGGGTAATATAAGACTACTGTACATGATAAACCTATATGACTTGCTAGCTCAAGTGGGTGGAGCAAAATAAAAAAAAATCAACAATCTGATACCAACATAACACCCCCCATTCCAACAAACTTAAACTACTATAATGTGAGACTGACACCTGTCTTGAACCATGCAAGTATCCTAACCAACTCTGAGGGGTAAAACCCGAGATTGCTACATGTTGCCTTTATCATTTTATTCAGTATATAGTCACAAGGGGACATTTATGCCATACCCATCACTACATGACAACAGTCTCATACAACATTAAGCATAAAGTGTTCTCAGGAACCAAGATCAAAGACACTTGACAATTTGTTTTCCCCTCAACTTTATTATATGAAAATGTACAGGGCAAGTTTAACGGTAGGATTTCTGGTAGCGGGCACGGGCACCAGGTCCACCGAACTTCTTGGACTCGCAGCGACGAGGGTCAGCCACCAACAGAGTCCTGTCGTACTGGATCAGGATGTCTTTGATCTCTTTCTTGGAGGCCTCATCGACATCTGCAAGAGGAGCATGTTTAACAACTACTGAACCACTGATGTGAACAGACACCACTTACAAAGTGTGAGGTTTTAGCTTTTTACCCAGTTGTTTTGTAAAAATTTGAGAACTCACATTTCTGGTAGTATGCCACCAGGGATTTGGAGATAGCCTGACGGATAGCTGCAAGTGATGAAGACAGAGACTTAATATGGAGGAATTAAATCCAGTTAACCAGAAATGTCATCAACACCATCAAAGACAGAATCATTCCAGAGGGACACATTTCCATTTTCAAAATTCCCAAAAAGAATGCAGCGTGTACATATAGGCATCTTGCTATCCATCCACCTACCGTAGACCTGAGCGACGTGTCCACCACCCTTCACGCGCACTCTGATGTCCACTCCAGCAAAGCGCTCCTTGCCCAGCAGCAGAACAGGCTCCAGCAGCTATGGACACAATACAAGGCAACATTAGGTCAGAACTACACTTCCTCCACATATGGGGAGGAAATGTTCTATGGACTTTTTTTCTGTAATCTTGCAACAGTCAACCATATGTCAAAATTATATCTCCGATGTGCAGCGGCCTTCCTGCAGACTTTTAAGTAAACTGGATTCTTATGGCAAGTCCCCCATTTGACAACCAGCAAGGAACCAGTCTATATACATGGTAAACATTTCATTGACTCATTAAGACATTCATGTGTACATGCATATTGATTGCCTTGCTGGTAACAGACACTAGTCAACACTACAGTGGAACATAAGACACAGAAATTGGCTACTCAAACCAGTGAAGTCTACAATCCCAGTAAGTTTTGAAATTGGCCACTGATACACATTTCAACCTCATCTGATTTAAATCCTCAATTCACCAATACCGTCAAACCATCTGAAACCCTCAATTTGTGGATCAGCGCAATAATGAAGCTCTAGTTTTTGATGAGGAAGGCAACAAATGATTACCACATCTGATTACTAATGTCACCATACAATGAACTACTCCTAAAGCAATCTTCAGCTCTGATGTGGACAACAGGCAACACCCAAGACATCACCAGCACTTACCTTGTACTGAAGAGTCGCTGGCTCAATCATCTCAAGAGGTCTGCCATTCACCTTGATGAGGCCATTTCCCCTCTTGCAGTGGGCAACAGCTGTGGCTGTTTTCTGTTGAAAAACAAAACCAACTCGAATGAATCCTTGTGTCTCTTAAGGTTAGCTGGCAAGTACTTACACTATGACGTTAGACCCTTCGACACTTATACAGACAAGCCTAACGAACTTAAGATAGGTTACTAGCAAGCTAAGAAAATAACTGTTACGGTTACACTCTTAACTTACACACAAAAGAGTTATACGAAAACTTAACGTTAAAACAAGTATCAGTAGTTTAAAGGTTAACAAAGTTAACTATACCTTGACACATTCATGTAACGTTAACGAGTTATATTGGCAGTTAGCTCACTAGCTTAGCTCCTAATACACCACGCAAGGCTGGTCGAAAATACCAATGGGATGAGAGGCTTCACTAGGCCACACTCGGGGAAACACTCGCCGAACTTGACACCCTCTCATATCTAAATCAATTCTGATACTCCTAAATGTTTTCATTTAACTCTACACTTTGATTTAATAACCGTGGCACTACATATGCGCTGGCATTTTGTAAAATTGGCATGGTAAGCAGGTAACGTTAGCATGTTGTACACCAATTCAGCTAAATTAGCCGACTAGCTTAACGCCACACGTGGATGATTCTAATATTTTGTACTCACTTTGCGTCCAAAGACCTGGACCGATTGAAGTGGACCTTTCGCTGGCATATTTCTAGAAGAAATAAAACACAAATAATTGCTTAAACCGTATTTATATGACTAAAGTTTTCTGATATTCACAAGAGCTCAGGCGGACACATACCGTCTTCAGCTGAGGTGCCGTACGGAGAGGCCGAAAGGGTTTCAAACGCCGAAAATCAGGGGCATGGTAACGACAGAGAGGAGCATTTTACGGTAATATCTTGAACAAGTTTACGACTGTGGGAGTGGTTACATTCTTGCGTATAGGCTTTACACATAATAGGCCTGAATTAGTTTGTACAATAATAGTCATGTTTTTTCATGTGTTTAAATTCTAACATTAGATTGAAGGAAACCAAGGAAGAAAGGTGAAGACATTTAACTGTATGCCAGATTTGTAGCCTATTTATCTCCTGATTATTAACAGGCCTATTTTACAGTCTTTTATCATACAGCAGAGTGTTTTGTCTGCTAGCATACCATAGTATCCTACATGGCCAGTCCCTAAAGGTCGCCTGATGTTCTGCCTGGCTGTCCCATCTTTAAAACTTTATTTGTCTATGCACTGCGGATAGGACGCCCCCTTCAGGTGAGATTCTGGAAAATTAGCTCTGCTCTGGTGAGTCATCTTAATCCTTTGGAGTATGGGAGTTTCAAAATGACAATCAAAATTAAGAAAAGTCAGCGACTTGCATGTTTTTTTTGTAGGCTACCTTCAACATGTTTACACCAGACAAATTGTATAGGTCTAGTGATATGTTGAAAATGACAAATTTTACTATTTCATGGAAATATGTTCATTTTTATTTGATGCCAGCAACATGTTTCAACATGTTTCACTCACGAATAGTAATGTGATTGTGTTTTACCTCAAACTTTTATGTTAAAAGTGCAGTATATGATGTGTTTTCTTTGTAGGGAAGTAATGTGTGCTGTTTTTACCTGATTCATGATCATGAGAATGGCACAGACACATCAATTAGTTAATAATTTGAGAGTAGGCTATAATTCTTTCTTCAATCCCTGATTTTAAAAACTATTCCACTTGAACCCACTTTTATGTGTGTTTGTTAATTCTTCAGGAGGCAAGTGCTTGAGGAAAATGTATAGTCACTTTCTGGTAACAGGCCTATGAAAATAGTTGGGACATGGTATCATCTTCAAATCTCACAAACCTGTATGTTGCAATAAGGACATAACAGCATATCAAATGTTGAAAATATGCTCCTGTTGAATTTGATGCTAGCAACAAATCTAAAAAAAGTTGGGACAGGGGAAACAAAAGGCTGGAAAAGTTGTGTAAAAAAAAAAAACACGAGGAGGAACATTTCACAACCATAACAGGCACTGATTGGGTATAAAAAGAGCATCCCAAAAGAGGCAGAAGATGTGGAGGTATTCATCACTCTGTGAAAACCTAGGGCATTAACCTAGCCCTGTACGCCTGTATCTCAGCTCTTTCTGGCTTCTGCAATGCGGGCCAGTCAGCGATGAGAGGGGATGACGTTAGTTTCAAAGTCGAAAGTGGCAGTGGTAATGTCATTCAAAAAGTGAGTGAGAATGGTGATATCAGATTAGGCAAATAATGCAACAATACAAGTATAATGCTCCTCAAAAATTGCGAAAAATTTGGGGATTTCATCATCTATACATAATCATTAAAATATTCAGAGAATACACAGATAACTCTCAGTTCAAACTTTTCTTCTGATGTTTATTGATGTTTGTTAAAAGATTGAATCTTGTTAAGTTATTTTCTTTACTCATGCAGGTGCGCCTTCATTAGGTTACATTCAAACACTTTCCCTTATGTTGGGGTTATTTATGGAATGGGCAGCTTGCACATATGAAAAGGTACAATTTAAGATGAATGATATAGGTTATGAGCCACTTATACCAGACAACATCTTTTCCAGGGAAAACCTTGAATATTTCAGGAAAACAGTGGCAATATGCATTTACATATTTCCACATTGTAGCTCCATAGAGTCTAAGGGCTTAAATCAAAGATCCTTGCTCCGCTTTAACCCTCTCTGGCTTAAATAGCCTGCATGCTCTCCAGACCTGTCACAATGGGTGCATCACAGATGATTAAGAAGACCCCAAAGCCAGACTATTAAGCAGTTTCTGTTTTGGGTAAGATAGGACAGCATTTAATTATCAAAACTCCAGTCACTGGTCTCCTCAGTTCCCAAAATATTAGACTGTTGTTATAAAAAAAGATGCTAGTAACATGTAATCAGTGTTGGGAGTAATGCGTTACAAAAGTAATGTATTACTATATTGCTGTTTGCGGTAACGCGGTAATGTAAGGCATTACAAAAAAAATTGGGTAATATTTTACTCGGTACAAACTTCAGTAACGCGCGTTACAATGCATTTTAACCAAAAATTAAGCAGTGTTTTGTTTTGATAGATATTCGCAAACACCACAGCGAGAACAACAGAGGAGAAAAAATCTGCGCAAAATAGTACAACGTTATCTCCTGATACTGGTTGAAGATGACTGCGGCTGCATCGGACTCTATTTAAGGGATGGACATAAGCCTACGCTCAGAGACAAGGATATGAAGAACATAATAGTTAGTGCACTTTGTGCGAAACCGAAAGATCATCATTTGATGTCATTTCATGAAACGTCTATGGTGCCAAGCTAATCTTTTTGATTCTTGATTAAACACAAACTTCTAGTGCATGTCAGCTTTGAGCTGTGAACTTGAATTCACAATTGAACTTAAAGAGAATAAAGGGATAGAAATCAGAGGACAGAGGGGGCACCCACATGTAACCAATGAATAGTAGCTTTAGTTTGATACTTTTTGGGTTCTCTCAATCTCCACCACGTAGTGCTAGAATGAAATGGGTGGGTCTTCAATAATTCGTTTTCCAAGCATTTACATGAAGCACATGATATGCCGAGTTGACAAAAAAATAATCCATTCAGATAGCTAGGTGGATACCAGGCTCATAATTCACTTTTATTTGCAAAACGAAATGTGAAGCAACATGTTATTGCATACTTTCCAAAGCAATGAAGGCTGCTTAAAACAACTTAACATTGTGCATATTATTGTTAATATTGTGCTATCAATGTAACTCAACAAACAAGGCTTGTAAACAAGAGCTGGCAAAAAGGCATTAAGAGAACGTAAAGATCAATGCTCTTAAAGTGACAGTGCACCATTTATAAGAAAACGGCATGAATGTTTAAAAACACACAGTAATGGTCTGTAAATAATAGGCCTTTTATTTTACTTTAGGTGTTTGAGTTCATTTCATTTAAATGCCACTCACTCAAAACCACTCACTTAGGGCACCAAAATGGTCAGTAGGCCACCATCTTGACATGTCTTTATTAAAGGAACCATATGTAAGAAATGTATTTTAATTAATCATAAATGGCCCTGATATGTCACTAGACATTAAGAAATCATGTTATTTCAAATACTTATATCACTGACAACAGTAGTCTGGCCAGGAGATTGTCATTTAAAAATTGAAGTTGCAGCCCTCAACTGATGTTGATGTTGTGTTTTGTCATGTCATGTTGTGTTTTGGCCTGATGCGCCACCCTCCACCTATCTACTAATCACAAAGTCAGCAGTGTTTCGCATCCGTGTTGCCAGCTCTGCCAGTCAGAGGGGAAGGGAAGGGGATACATCGCTCTACAGTAGTTTGAAAGTGATTGCAGTACCAGTTTTGGCCACAATCATACAGTTTCTTTAAGCTTTGATTTACAATAGGCTCTCTATTGATTTTAATGAGCAGGCCTAGGCCTTAGAGTTACAGTATTTATATCACAATTTACCAGACTTTGACCTTTTGTCGGTTTTTAACAAAATTCTGACTATGATTGAGCGTAATAAACTGCATTTAGAATGGCAAATCCATATTTCCAGATATTTTGGTGAAAGTAACTTAAAAGTAATGCAATAGTAGTGTAATGCCTTACAATTCAGAGACAGTAATATTATAATGTAACAAATTACTTTGAAATGACAGTAATAAGTAATGCATAATACATTTCGATTTTGAAGTAACTTGCCCAACACTGCATGTAATGACTAGGCATTGAGTTGTGACAAACATGGTTACACATCTGACAGTGACACTAAAGGTTAAATACTCTTGTTGTATAATTTATGTTGATGCATCACACCATCAAGTAGATGACTATCCAAAACACCCTAATGCTGTGAACAACATCAATAATATATATTGTGTTTTACTACATTTATAAAGCACTTCCCAATGCACCTCCAATATGTGCCCACCTGGGTGATGCACGGTAGTCATTATGCACCAGAAGCCTTGCCACACACCTGTGGAGGGAGTCAATGAGCCAATTACACTGGGTGATGATAAGGGGACCAGATTGAGTGAGCCAGATTGGGAATTTAGCCAGGAGTCCAGGGAACTCTCCAATCTTTAATGACCACAATGAGTCAGGACTTTGTTTTAACGTTGCATTGGAAGGACCGCATCTCCTGCAGTTCAGTGTCTCTTTAAATTTACAGAGGGATTGGGATTGATTTTTGAACAGACAGAAGAGTGCCATTTGGCCAACCACTAACACCATTTCCAGCAGCAACTCAGTTTCGAATTCTGTAAGTGCACTACACTAAGTTAGTATTTGTTTGCACAACTTGCATTTCCTACACCAGATTAGTCTGTAATTTTAAGGGCAATCGGGTTGCATGCATTTTAAAAGTTAACTAACAGGTTAAGTAGGTTAACAAACTAACTTTACAGTGTTTAGCACAAACTTAAGTATAGTTTACTTGTTTACTTTTCCACTTCAAAATTAAGTAACACTTATTTTAGACATTTCAACAAAAGACAATAACTGAATTCTGCTTACTAGAACATTTTAAGTAAGGAAAGCTATGTTTTACAGTGTGACCTTGCAATTTTGTTCAAACACCGCAACTTTTCTGCAAATCTGACCGATCGTCGTAGTTTCCCTGTGAAATTTCACCTACCACAAAAGCCCCTTGTGGAGAATATTGAGCCAGATGCCACACTCACTTCTGCAGACACCAGAGACTGCCCTATATGTTCCTTCCTCTGCAGTTTTGATGACAATAAATAGAAGGCTAATATTTATGATCTGCTATACTTGCATTACTTGCTAACCTAACTAAGTAAGTTCATGTAGGCCTACTTGGTTTACTGACATTTGAGTAGGCTATGCAACCCATTGGCCAATTTTTACATCTGGAGATGTCCTTGTTAGCTCATGTTTGCTTCTAGGCCTAGTGCTTACCAAAATCATTGAAATTAATAATATTGCAAGACACTTATCTCTTTCATTCAAGTAATTTTTTCAACATTTATTTTAACTAATGGCATAGAAAACATCCCAAATTGCATCCACATATCCTAATGCACTATGCAAAAAGTTATTTCCACTTATAGCCGAAAAACAGTGAGATGCAAGCCTTCCGTCCTGTTGAGGAGAGTTCCTCACAATTACCCTCAGAAATTTTCCCTAGAGCCTTATAAATAGGGCTCTGATTTTCCCCATATATAAAGAACACTGAAACTATAGATTGCGTTTGAGTAGAATTCTAGAAGGAAAATAATTCACTTCTCAACAGGTAAAAGTGACAGGCACTACAATTAGACTTACACACTACAAATAAAAAATACAATGTTATGACATTGAAGAGAAGTCTAGCCTAATAGTTTAAAAATCAATATGAAATATTGAAATAGTTGGCTGTTAGTAATTATGCAGGTCTCAGAATATGAATTACTAAAAAGATATGAACTTAATATGAATTACAAAATATATGAATGTATTGAAACATATGACATGATGCCATCTTTTTAGGGGGTGGCTTTCATTTTTGGACAGTTCTACAAAAGGTTTTACTGTTTTGTAAATTACCCCTGCCAAAGCATTTCTTAATTTAGCTACAAAGAAGTCCTTACTATTTACCTTTACTTACCCTTTTTAATAAGCATATCAGTGTGATTTTGGTCTTAGTTGCCCTCAACTAAAATAAATAAATAAATAAAACCCAATAAATTCAACTATTCAAACTATTCTTGCAATTTTCACTTCCTCCCGCAATGTCTTAGCAACAAACGCCTAAAAACACTGCATCTTCCATCGCAATTTTTTAGAAAAGTTGTGGCAAAATCTGGCATTTTAGGTCGCAACAATCTTAAAAAAGTCTCGCAAGGGGAGGGACTGTCTTATGCATTGCACATATACATAATTTCCATTATTATGACACTGTTTATGGTTTGACTATTACAGAATTATGAGTGTTGCTAAAGTACTGCATATCTCTGTAGTGAATTTTGTACATACCCTTGGAGCAAACATATTGAGAACCAACATAAGGCAACACACACACACACACACACATACAGTCCTAATGCTTTGTGTTGACTTAACAAATGAAGGGACACAGCTGTGCTGCAATGACGGCGTTCATATATCTGGGCAGTCTCTGGCTTCGGCCATATTTGGAAATCCTCCACCGCCATCCCTCCAATAAAGGCCTTCAAGGGGCTATTGAAGTGTCATTTATGACTGATCTCTCCGGGTCCGTGTCCATTTAGAGTAGCTCATCCCCTGCTTTAATTGTCCCATTAAGGAGAAAAGGGGCCAAGGGAACTAGCATGAGTGCCAAGCGCTTGGACGCTGTGTTCAACGTCGAGGAAGGAGAGTTCCTCTCCGTCGTGTGACGTATGATTATAAACATATCAGCTTCAGCCCTGTCATTGCAGTGTCTGAGTGCAAAGCCAGGGGGTTTCATGCAGGCTGGTTTGTCTTGGGTTGCCACCACTGTCTGTTTTCAAAGTGTCAGTGCAAATGGAATAGTCCAGGGGCTTTGTGTGGGAATTCAGGTCAGTGTTTCCCCATGGAATGCAATGGAGGCAAAGTGATACAAGACACAGAGCCAGATTAGGCTGTCTGAAAAGAGCGACTGTGTGCTACAGCATCAGATGTAGGGTTTGCATCTGACCTCTAGAGGGAGCCAAATACTTCTTTACTTGTGAGTGACTTCTAGTGCCGTTTCTATGGCTGGACTAATCACTGGTATTGGAAGTGTTTAGCATCTCAGTCAGCAGGCAGAACAGTGATGACTCATAAACAGTTCAGCGTCCACTTGTGATAAACTGGTGACGTCGCTGTGATGAACGTGGGCAGTGTGTGTGTGTGCGCCGCGCCATGCTGGCGATTAAGCAGCAGTAGCCACTCATGCCAGTTTTTGATGAAACGCAGAGTGACACTCAAAGTGTGTGGGTCCCTGAAACAGGTCATCTGATTCACCTTCCCTTGGAAGTGTTATTGTGATTAAGCAGTTGACATTTGACGAGATTGGACATGGAACAACATGTGATGCAAACATGCTAAAATGATTCAGTTTTTCATGCAATATTGTCTGTGCGTCAGATCAGACGTAATCAGAGTTATTAACAAACACACAGGCTTAAATTACTTTGCAGCGCCCACATTTCCATGAGTAGTATATTGACCCCCCTTTGGATATGCAGTGTTATGGTGTGTCAGCCACCACAACAACATAGGAGTATTGAGAATTATGTGAATTCTGGATGTGATGTTTTGGGTCAATCAAAGATGGTGTGCATAGAACAATAGCAACAATTTATTAATTCCTGTTAAAAGCATGCATACAGTGCATTCACTGTACTGAAATTGACACATCTGTTGAATGGAAAAGAAAGGAATGGAAGCCACGCACCTACAAAGAGTGGGAATTGCAGACGGGAACGAGACCGACCCTGAAGTGGCATCCAGGCCGTGAGGCCGATCCATGCAGCATGTTATATTTTGACTGCGGGGTCGGAGGTCACCCCAGTGTGGGCAGAGGGGCCAGCTGGAGGCCGTAGGGGGCCAGTGATGGGAACAGGCCAGATGTTCACATGGGAGACAGGAAATGAGGAACCGCTCGGACAACAGGCTTCCAGTCCCGCGGCGACGAGAGGAGACCGACTATGAATTTACACCGCAAGCAAGACATAAGCAAGAATGATTGAAAAAATGTACACTGCGTCCTTTACTAACATGACACACACGCTTCACATACGCTCTAAAAATAGAAGTGATTTGTAAGAATATGCTGTCCTCTATGTTTAACGACCGTAATGCGTGTGTAAACCTTGCCACATTCTAATAGAAAGGAATTATATCACTATCAACAGACAAACTTCAGATGAAAAACGCTTCAAGAACGCCTCTGGTGACATTCCCAGTGAGGGCGAGAGGTACAGGAGAGACACTGTGCTGCTGCATCTCCCCACGTTCAGACACTCCTATCTTAGCCCCTGAGGTGGTTGCCACAGCAATCATCCTTTCACTTCACACACATTGAAGCCACACATTGACTTGTATAGTGATGGATGTGGATTTATTGATTTGTACTGTACATCCACATTACAGGTTGCCATTTTGGTGTCTTTCTCTATTGATTTAAGATGCATTCTTAGATGTATGTAAGGCGGTGAAAAAGGACAGTGGGTTATAATGATTTGTATGACTTATAATGTTTAGCCTAATGAAGGACCGTGGCACTGCACGTGAGTGAAGTTCGTTCACTGAGGAGGAAAAAAAGATGTGGAGATGGGGGCTTGGGTTGGGTGGGGAGTGCAAGCCTAGTGTCTGGACATACTCTTACCCTTAAAGGAGGGAAGAAGAAGATGACCCTGCTGTGCTATGGCAGAGGCGAGCCGAAGATAGATAGCATCTTGGGAATCTGTATACACTGGCATGACTCATGCTCCTCCCGGGCCTGTCTGACATTTACAGTGGGTACTGTCCTGTTTACACCCCACGCCAAAGCTCCGCAGACACCTGGCTTCTTTTATTGTCAGGGAGACGCCACCTTCCACACTCTCACACACACACACACACACACACACACAAACACTCACATGTGCACACACACCCTATCTCATGCCTTCCTCTTTGAACCAGCCCCCCAGTGGCAGAGACCATCACATTGTGGCATGGCACTGCCCTCTGTGCCACCCGTTGGTGAGTTCCTGGGTTGGCCTCCCCTGCTTGATCTGCGTCAAAGCTCGTGCCCTGGTTTGAGATGGCATCCCGGAGGACTGGCACGTGTGCCCTTGGTGCCCTCCCCATGGGTGTCTGGCCCAGGTCTTTGTTGGCAGAACATCTGCTATCCCTTTTTTTCCACAGAACTGTTCCTGCTTCCTGCAGACCGCCATCTTGTAGACAGGTGCAGTTCTTCATATTAGTTGAAAACTATTTATCGAGGAAGTGAAGTGTTGTGGAGATATTTATGCAAAGGCCAGGAGGGACTAGCGATACACTTTGGATGGGGCCTTATGTAATAACAAAATGTAACGAGACACGCACAAGCAGGCTACATTACATATGCAACAGCAGGGTAACAGGAAGTCAAACCATTTACACTGCTTCCTATTTGTATGTTGATGTTTCTGGAGCATAAACATTGAACAAATCTCTCCAGCAGCAGAAACAAAGTCCATTGCTGAAGTTGCCTGTGTGGTGGTCACGTTACAAACAGTGTGATGAGTCGTGTGGATGATAGGTAGACAGAGATGAATTAGTTTGTATTTGGGGGCCATCTATCTATCTGTGTGTGTGTGTGTGTGTGTGTGTGTGTCCCAACTGTCAATCTCACACTATGCTCACACATGCTCTCCAGGCCTCGCAAGCATTCCTAGATAAACACTCTCCAATTACAGCTCTGAGTATGCCATCCTGACACTATTCCCCTCCCGCTCAAATACAAGGCGGGATGCCTCTCTCTCTCCCTGCTAAAAAGCTGACTCATTTCACTCACAGACATTGTGCGGTGTCATAAACGCTCACGTTTACGTAAACGGGTTGAGGGTGGAGGGTCAGCTCAACTCGCTTCAGCTGCAGCGCAGGTAGAATCGTTCCTGCACCACCAGAGGAGCAGGAGAGTCTGTAGTCATCCGACTGGCAAATCCCAAGACTGGCAGTAAATAAGGAACACGCCATATATGAACATTTCCTCTTCCTTGTCTGGCGAGCGCACCGGCCTTATGGAAACACATCACCTGGAGCGCCGACCCCTGCGACCCTCGCCTGTCACAGTGCGGTGAGCGCGAGACAACGGCCGCAGATTTACAGCGGAGAAGTCCCACCACCAGCCTCTTTTTTCAGATCTGTGATATCGTCTCATTTGACCATAATAGGCACTGAGGAGGGGGTCAGGGGAGAGAGAGAGAGAAAGGAGGGGAAAAAGTGTTGCTGGTAATTGAAGTTTCCCTGAGTGGTGAAGTGGCTGCCAAGCCTGGCGGGGGTGGAGATGAGGGGGGGTGGGGGTTACCAGGGGTCTCAGGGTTTGTGGAGGATACAGCGCTCAGGTTGCCATGGCAACGCCAAAGGCACTGCTCGAAAAAGGTGCTGGAGTGGGAGGTGGGGTGGCGGGAGCTTATTAAGCAGGAAAGTGATGTCCCAGAGAGGTCTGAATGCAGTGCCAGCTTGCCAAGGCAAATCATGATTGCAGCAACAGTTCCTGCCTTTTATATCTCAAGCCTCTTCTGAAGGACCGTCAGTGGGACACTTTTGTACCCAACCCCCGAGCTCAGATGAGTTCAAAAGCATGAATTTTCCAACAGTGTTTCCAGCACCAAAGAGAAAAAAAACAGACTCACACTCAAGGTTGAGCTGTTGGTAAATTACGGAGCGCAATGTGAGAAGGAACACATTGTGTCTTTCTAAAAGTATTTTTATTTGTATTATGGGACACCTCTGACACGTTATTGAAATCACGTAATTATACATTTTTAATGAAATTTAGTATGACAAACAAAGCTGTTCACATTACAGAATATGCAGGCATATGTATCCTACTTTATATCTTACATTTTTTTACAATGTAATAGTAAAAAATATATGTTTACAATATAAATAAATGTGTTTCTAGACCAACCATGTTTATAATTATTTGTTTATAATAACGTTTATTATATACTAATACTGATACTTATTGATAAGGAGGGAAATGCTTCATAAGGTAGTTAGTGCTTCTAGAATTTCCCTCGGGATTAATAAAGTATCTATCTAGCTAGCTAAATCTATACACACACTCCTGTGTGCTTTTTATATTGAGCCTTTGTTTCAGATGTTCAGATGAATTATTCAAGCATGATGCATTTAATTGAAAAGACAATGCAGATGCATGTATTGCGCATGGTAATTGTGAAACTCTTAAATTAGTTGTTGCATGTTTGGGTGATCAGTGATTGTATGACTACCAATAACCATAAATTATGGTTCAGATTCCTAGTAGTTCCTAATCTGATTAGTATCAGATTCCTTCATTAACCCATCTATTTTACTTTGCAGGTTGATTTTTGGCAGACCTCATCTTTCTCTAGCAACAACCAAGTTAGTAGTCTATGCCCCACAGCTTACACTTTCTTTATCACAGACGTCATCTCTTTGGACGCAGTATCCCAGTAGATAGCATCGTAACACTCAACAGAAACAGGACACACAGTTTCTCAAAGAAAAAGAACAGGAGATAGAGACTGAGTGAGAGAGAAAGGATGTTACTGTGCTTTTCCAGTATTGCCTCTTTCAAGACAGACACTGTCCAGACACTTTTCCTTAGATTCTACACTTTTAACATTATGGGGTCCTAAGATAGTGTCACTGTTGTGATTGTGGACAAATTCGGAACACTAGCTATATTTACATGCATGGACATTTTTTTTGCAATCAGATTGAAATTAATCTGATTCAAGATTTCAACTGAAGTGTTTACATGAACTCTCCATGGGTTGAAATCGCTGCGCAATTACGCTTTAAGTGTAAGTGTTTTATTTGACCTAACACAAAAGATGTTGTTCTTGAGACCAACTCATTCATGACAATATTTAGCTATGGTGTATAGTGATATACATATAAGATACCTTGTATAATAAGAGCTTGGATGGTACTTTAACTTAAAATAAATCCTGAACCAAACATAATAGAAGGGTTAATGGCTGAATCTTTATGTCCCCGGTCAGGTTGTAAGGGTTCTAGAGGGATGGGACATCGCCTGTGACATTGTTAAATTGACAACGGCAAATACATGTAGCCTCCCTTTGGATAACCCTGCGTTTCACGTCACAACATTATGATTTGTTATTAATTTGGGTAAATTATAAATTTGGGTAATTTGGGTTTACTCTTGGGTAAAGTGCATAGATGCAGACTTATGGAAAGGGTACAGAAAGGGTACGAGTGAGCCCATAAGCACTTCACAATTTCACTGTGGGACAGCCCTAATCCCTTCACGAAGTTCAACACGCATCAAAGTCTGTGAGAGAGGGCATTGTGATTCTGTGTGTTAAAATTGAACTGGGGAACATGGAGACCCTGGGAGCATAGGGCCTTGAGAAGATAGGACCCTGGGAACATATATGCTAGGCTATGTTACTTTTCAAACTTTTTCAAAGTCGCAAAGTCGTAATGGTATGGAAACAAGGCTATAGACATTTTAAAAACACAGAATGTCACTAAGCATTTCTAATATTAGAAATGCATGCATTTCATAGAATGCCTCCTATCAGCGTCACACCCACAGCATAGCCTAATGTATATTGTATGTACACATATTGTATGTATCACATGTATATTTATCTAAAATATTTTTTTGTCCGTGCATTAGTATGTTTTGATAGCGGGTGGGTGGAGCGGGAATCCGCCTATATATTAGGTGGTGTTGTGTCAAACTAAGTTGACAAGCTACTGATCAAAATTTTTTCTGACACAAAGTCTTTGTGACATAGGCCTAACTGCTACAGGGAACACCTGCGCAGAAGAAATGTACTCCAACAATCATAGTACCTGATTACATGGGCCTATTTTTCAATCGATCGGATTGTCAGAACAGAGTACACCACCTCTTTTCCGATTAAAAATGTAATCAGAGTGGCCTAAATGTTGACATGAGGCATTTTTCATTCCGATTGAGCCATTACTCCGTTTGTAATCAGATAAACTGAAGCTCCTTCTTGGCAAATAGTCACTTTGCTCCATTGATAAAGTGCACCTTGCTTCCTCGTTGAGTAAAATCTTAGTGACCTTTTATTTGATTGTCTAGGGTAGGATTTACAGTGATACCATCCAAAAATGAAACAAATTCAGCGCACAATGCAAAGAGAAGATTATGGTTTTATTTCTCAGCTATACACAGGAAAATATGTTAAATTCCTTCGAACAGGAGCCAATCAACTACCAAGCCTAATGCATAATATACACTTAGGACACAATAGCTACACACAAATGCTGTGTATCTGTAAAGTCTTTCTCTCTCTCTCTCTCTCTCTCTCTCTCTCTCTCTCTCTCTCTCTCTCTCTCTCTCTACGGTTTGGGTTCATGCATGAGGCAGGGGTTGAGTCGGGCCACACTGGACTTGGCTGCGGTATCTGGTGCTCCCGCTAACACGGGTCACGTCAGCATCAGTCGCCCTATCTGATGGGCAAAGGAATAGTAGCACTGGAGCTGCACTAGATCTGCAGTGGAAACATTGTGATTCATGTGACCGCTCGTGCATCTCTCGTCCCACTGCCATCGCTTTATTTCTCTCTTTTTTTCTCTTTTTCTGTCCATGTCTCTCTCTCTCTCACACACACACACACACACACACACACACACACACACATACGCACTGTCTCTCTTGCTTTGTGTGTGGATATATTTACATGTATCATTCTTCCACTTTACTTTCTCATTTATTCTATTTTCTCTGTCTTTATAAAAAGCCTTTGTTTAGCCTTCACGTCGGTACGCACAGAACACTGATGGCCCATCTTCCATGTGCATATGGTTTATTTGCTCTGCTTTTGTGTGAGGAGATACGTAGGTCTGAGCCTGTTCCTTCCCTGTTGTTTACATGGCACTGCCAAAGGTCATTT
The DNA here is from genome assembly GCF_017589495.1 of Alosa alosa. Lineage (NCBI taxonomy): Eukaryota > Metazoa > Chordata > Actinopteri > Clupeiformes > Clupeidae > Alosa > Alosa alosa. The sequence continues at coordinate 17,737,899 of NC_063205.1, forward strand.
GTCAGCTGTGTGCAAAATCTATGGTATTAGTCTTTGGGCTAGGAGGGGTCCACATGCCCCCCCACACACACACACTACTAGACTTAATTGGTATTTTATTGTAGCCTTGGTCCCAGAGTTTAAAGCGATGGTTCGGTAGTTAATATTGACCAATTTATGTAGGCAATGGGTGACTTGATCTGACTTATGTCTACAACATTTTTTTTTAAATAAGCTGCCAAATATAGTAATGAGTTTATTTCTTGTCAACATGATTTTCCTCAAACTTTGGGACTAGGGCTACATGAAAATACCATTAAGTTCAGTAGTGGAGTAAGTGTTTCTTGGTGTTTTATGCCCCCAAAGTTGTCTTCATTGCTGCACTGCCTAGAAGGCACTAGGGTTAGGCATGGGTTAAGGTTAGGTGTTTGGGGTTAGGTTTAGGATTAGGTGCCTTTAAACTTTGGGACTTGGGGCATAAAACACCATGAAAAAACCCCCTTAATGGACTTCATTGAATACACATATATGACTATTTTAGGCCTAATACTATATGATAATATGACTTAACAAATAATTGAACTGTAGATTATGATAGAACATGTCAAATGATTTGTGTTTATACCCAAGAGTTTATTTCCTGTTAACCTAATTTTTCTTAAACTCCTGGACCAGGGCTAAAAGAAAATACCAATTAAGTCTAGTAGTGGGGGGATGCATCTGGACCCCTCCTAGCCCATAGACCATGTACCACAAACATACGCAATACATTTGTAATGACCAACAAAAAACAAAAACAAAACTTGATCAGAATCAGAAGGAGAATCAGCTTTATTGGCCAGGTTTGCGTAAACAAAAAAGGAATTTGACTCCGGTTAATCTTTGCTCTCAAAGTACAACACTCACTTAACATACTGTATAAAGAATAAAAACAGAGCAGTAAGAATAGTATGAAGAGCAGTAGGATATAGCTATGTATAAGTATACAGTATGTACATTTGTAAATAAATAAATAGCTATGGGTGGGATAGAATAGTGTAATTGTCCGTATTGCAGTAGGTAGTGCAATTGTCCACTGTGTGGTTGTTGTTGTCCCTGTCAAGGTGGTCAACATGGTCATGGACACCTCAACAGGCACAGGCGAGGTACAATATACAATGAAGAGAGGGAAGGAATAGTGCAATATCAGTATCAGCAATATAGTCTGAGGTTTAAGATGTAAAAATATATATAGTGCAAGGCAGATCAGTGCAATAACAATGTATTAAATAACAATATTGCATTTGAAATCACAAAAGCTGAAACACATGATCATGCAAAGCCTGTCTTTTTAGCTTAAACATGTACTGTCACTGACAGCAGTGACACATTGTAGCGTCTGCATTTAACAGTAGCCATCTTAAAGTTGTAATGCTAGTTTGTCTTGACTGAGTTTGACATTGTCACAACCAGCCTCTGTTGGTGTGCCTCTCCATACACTGAAAGACTTACATGGTTCCTGTCTCACTTTATTTGTGCGTTAAATGGTTGTGTTCAGCTGTGCTATTATTACATGATTAGAGGGACTTTGTGTGTGTGTGCCGTGTATTTCTAATAATTTGGCTGACAATTATTCTGTTGCCAACTTGTGTATGGTGTGTGAACAAAATATATACATAAATCTCTTGAATTTTTATAGTATGCGCGTGTGTGTGTGTGTGTGTGTGTGTGTGTGTGTGAGAGAGAGAGAGAGAGAAATCGGGCTGCTTGAGTATATCTCTGTATGTCTCTCTCTACATAAACATATTTAGTGTGTTTGTTAAGAGGCAGTCTGAATCTGTATGTGTATAGTATATGCAGGACAGGAAGAAAGTGAGCTAGGGAGAGAGTGGAGAGGGAGAGGAGAGAGAGAGAGAGAGAGAGAGAGCGAGCTGGTTCCTGGGAAAGAGGGCCAGCGTTTTGCAGGCCTCCACAGGAGCACTCCTTAAAAGGCTAGGATGGATGATGTCGTGGAGGCATTCTGGAGTTCTTTTTTCCCCTCCTTTGCATTTTTTTCTTTCTTTCATTTTTTTAAGAGCGAGAAGAAGAGAAGAAGCCCTCAGGCTTTGGGAAACCCATCATACACATCAGAAAAACACACACACACACACACACACATACACACACACACACACACACACACACACACACACACACACACACACACATACATACATACATACACACACACACACCACACACACACACACACACACACACACACACACACACACACACACACACACACACCAAATATGACTTCAGACGGATAGTCCATCAAATCCTCTCGCTAGATCTGAGAGAGAGAGCCTGGCACTGACCAGCTCAGAGAGGAGTTGGACTGTTCTTGCCCTGCCTCTCAGCCGGAGTTTCAAGAGTTGGAGAAAGCAAGCATCATCTAGTGCACCACCACACACACTTCATCGCAAGGTGAAGCTGAACTCACTCACTGACACTTCAGGGGTATATGGGCATGTTTCAAGCAGTGTTGTAGTCGAGTCACCAAACCTTAAGTCTGAGTCAAGTCAAGTCTTACACCAGGCAAGCAGCGCGCTGTAGTCCACTTCATTTTTGCTGTAGCATTTTGGTAGCAACATCTTCATTTGTACGAAAAACAAGACTACAGTTTGTGACAAAATAGGCCTAATAAATACATTTTAACTCATCAAACTGAACGGCAATGTTTTCAACTGCCGTTGCTTCGCTCAGACCTTATTTGGACTGTATTACCAAAAACTCCATTAATTTTAGAGATTTTCCTTATGAATTTTCCTGTTACATCTCATAGTCTAAATACTGTATCAGAGATGCACTCAAAAAGTCACAACTGAACTTGTCAATCGGTACAAAGTGGAGACAAGTCTCTGATTGGATGATTAAGTTCTCAAGAAACTGATGATTATAAAGTTCTCAAGAAACTTGAAATTGGTATTAGAGGGAGTGTATTGTGTGTGTGAGCAACCTACAAGTTACTCATCTTGCACTAGATCATCTTCAATTTATGATCACAACAAGTCTGGGGCAAATTAAATTAAAAGTCAGCACCAGTCAGAGGCTACATTAATTGTTTTGCACTTTTATGATGTCATCAGATCACCAAAAGAACTCTATTGGTTTTGCCAAAAAATGTTGACAGTATTTTTAAACTACAAAATACACCTATAAAGTATTTTGATACAAAATACGAAGCCATTTTCTTCAACAAAATAAAATACAAATGACAAAATACGACTTTGTGTTTGAAATACTTATTTTAAAAACATGTATCAGAAATACTGCCGATCCAGTTGGCTGCAGCAACTCGAGCTAGGTAGTACTGTTTTTTTCTGTTTGTGTTTTGTGTTTATGTCAATTTTGATCCAATTTAACTGCTTTGCTATGTTGCCCACCCAAAATTTCGACCAGCCCACCCAAATGTGATAGGCTAGAACCGACCCTGGTCTGAGTAGAGTCCAAGTCGAGTCCAAGAAAAAAAAAAAACTTTGCAAAAGACTTTAAACAAAGAAAGCAAAACTGGCCAGTCATAGCTAATACAAACCTCAAAACAGCCTCATAGCAAGCTTCAAGCTGATGTTGTATACCATTGCACAGAACTCCTAACCCACTCTATATTTCACCCATAAGCCCACTTCAGTAGAGAAGAACACTCATTGAATTCATATCCTCATTTGGTATATACCTTAAATGGTACTAGCGGCAAAAATCTCCAATTTACAAGTCTGAATGCAGTCCAAGTTTGGGTCATTGGGGCCCCAAGTCCAAGTCAAGTCATGAGTCCTTAAAATTAGGGCTACAGTCCGAGTGTCGAGTACAAGCCTCGTCGACTACAAGCCTGGTTTCAAGTAATGACAGAGAAAGTGCTTCTTGAGTCCACTGTAAGATGCCCCCCGCCTCCCAAACAACAACAAAAAACTTGGATCACTTGAATGCCATTTGTGGCTTCTCTGTGACCCTGTCTAAAATCAGTCAGATAGCCATAGGGGGAGGGAGACACAGAGAGAGAGAAAGGGAGTTGAGAGAGTGAGAGATAGAGTGTATGTTAAAGAGTAAGAGGACAGGAAAGGGATAGACAGTGGGTGATTGAGACAGAGAGAGAGAGAGAATGTTTACAAAAGAGAAAGAGAAAGCCACCATCCGCTTTGGCAGAGTTTGGCCCCTGCGCTGGAGGGTTGACTTGCGTCTTTCTCGGTGAGATGCACCAGAGCTCACAGCGCCGTTCCAAGCCATTAGCAGCCCCGCTGAGGACTGGAGGGAGAGCCCCCGTCAATCCAGCAGTCAGTCAGCGCTGGCCCGGCCCAAATGGGCCACTCGTGCAACAGGGTCAAAGAGTCCGGCTAAAGTGTAAGTGGTTCCCCATATTGAAAAAGCAGAGGAAGAGAGAGCATAGGAAGGTGCAGCATGGGGCTGTGGGCAGGTGTAGTGGGGGGAGCATGTGCAGATACTTAAACCAGAGGTCGTACGTTCAGTACAAGAATAACAGATGAGTGCATTTTGAGTCGTTGCTAAGGAGACCATCTTGAAGTCACGTTGGTTGCCCACTCTCAGCTCTGCATTGCAGTGAAACAGATAACACCTTCAACTGGTGTACATAGGAGGCCAGCCCATGCTCAAAATAAGCACACTGTCTTAACAGCATTCATGTAGTCGATGACAGTTGGGGAAAGAAACCTTTTTAAAGGTGCACAACTGGGATGTTTGTCCGACAGCGACAGTGCAAAGTCCCAGTGCTCCATTAAAAGAGAGATGAGAAGTCAAAAAAGAAGTCCCTCTCACACACACAGAAGTTCTCAGACGACAGCTGGTAGGCCTTTGGTTTCGGGAAGGTAGGAGGGGGTAGAGGGGGTCTTACGCACTTTTTCCACCACGACCTTTCGGGAAGAGGGTCAGGGAACACTTCATGTACACAATGCCAGCAAAGCCAAAACAGAAAAAAATACTCTCTGGTCTCCCTCCCTCTCCCCTCTCCCATAATCCTCATAGAGGCCAGTGATAGGGAACTGTGTTTGTATGTGTGTGTGTGTGTATGTGTGTAGATGCATGCTTGTCTATGTATGTGTTTGTGTCCATATGTTTGCAAGTGTGTGTGTGTGTGTGCACACGTGTGTGTGTGTGCTTGTGTAGGTAGGTGTGTGCTTGTGTGGGTGTGTGTATGTATATATCTAAGAAGGTGAGTGTGTAGGGGGTGTGGGGGTGGTCTCTGGGTCCCAGGATGTGCTGAGGCTCCTCAGGGTGCTCCTGCGTGGGGTGTTTGAAGTGTGTGTGGGCTGTTATTGTTTCCCCTCGGCCTGGACCAAATCTACCAGACATCTGCTCTAATCTGTGGAATGCTGAGCACACTTTATGGACATATATGTACCAGTGCTTTGACGCCATGCCTATTTTTAGCATCTCTTTTGCCACTGGAGGTTGTCATTATGATGTCACGCCACCTCTCAAAATAAATCACTTTGTTTATCTTGGGTTGCGCGCGGCGATGGCTTTGTGTGTCATGTTTGTTTGTGTTTATTTGCCCGTCCAGTTTTTTTTTTTTATACATGCCGGTCCACGCCGAGTCCAGATGAACTAAAGCTGTCTCCCACGGGCCACTGAGGGGCCAAGGACATTTTCTTTCCTTGAGTGTTTCCAGGGGCTGGATTTAAAGTTGTATTCCACAATTTTAATCCAGTGTAGCCTACTTTTTGTCAAATTCAGCTAAGCGCTCCAAAAAGTCCACTGGCCGTCCTTTTTGTGTGTGTGCTCAGGAGAATGCCAGTATTCGGACACGGGAATGGGCGATGGGGGAAACAAACGTGGCTTGGACCGAGGTGTCATTTGATTGGATTTTATTTGACTAACTTTATGGCCAGAGCCACGGGTTGTACCTTTAAAGCTGCTGTCCCTGTCATGAAGGCCTCTTTCATAGCTCTAAATAAACTGAACGACCGTGAGAAATGGTATTCCACAACATGCTAAAGAGTAACAGAGAATAAAGTAAAGTAGTTTGAGTAGAACTACTGATCTTTATTATCTCCCTGCTTGTTTACATCTTATCATGTATGGTATTATTTCATGATCCTAAACGTTTGTCATCAGTTAACTTCATTCAACTGCGCTTGTATATAGAGAATAAAGAGAACAGAAGGGGGGGCATTCAAGACAGCCTGTGACTATGCCCATTATATCTGTGTGTGTGTGTGTGTGTGTGTGTGTGTGTGTGTGTGTGTGTGTGTGTGTTTACAAACATAGATACATATTTGTAGTAATCTTTGTAGTAGTAATAATCTTTGTGTGTGGGTGTGTGAGTCTGTGTGTTGTTTTTTAAATGTACAGTATATATGTGTCTGTGTACTGTATGTGAATGTTTATATGCATTTATTTTTTGTGCGTAAGTGTATGTTGTATGTGTGTGTGTGTGTTAAACAGATGCAGCATGTGGGTTAGGTCTGTGGAAGGGGGAGCTGACAGCTGGCTGAGTATCTGTCAGAGGACTCTGTTGCTTGGGCGCTCCTGGCATTGGGAGTGCTGGGGGCTGTTTTGAGGATGCGAATACTGACAGCTTCTACGAGTGGCACATCATACTCACCCTCCCAGCCACACAGCCAAACTCATCCCATTCTCCATCCATCTATCTGTGCATCCATCCATCCCTTTATCCATCTATCCCATGCCCCTCTCAGTGCCCCTTTCTCTACACAGGTACATGATGTGGAGTGAATTAGGACTTGCCGGGGGCCAGACAGCTGGTGTGATGGGTAGAATCGGTCAGCAGTCTGTGTCCTCGTCAGTGTGTGACATCCTCTCCAGTGACATTTCTGAGGTACGTAGGCCTTACCTGAGTTCTGCTGATTACAATGACTCTGATCTAAGAACAGGTCTATGGAGGATATTTGTCATGACAACTCAACTGTCACTTTGGGCAGAGGGTAAAATATAATGTCTGATAAATAGATGTATGGGTAAAGGCATTGATAAAAATGTTTAGTCAGTTATAAGCCCTACCACTGAATATTCCAAGAGTGCGTCATATTAAATCATTCATTCATCTCCTCGGAATCTACAAAATTACTTTACATGTATGCAAATATTTACAATCGAAAAGACATAATGGTTCTAAAAAAAAATATGATTGACACAAACTGACCTAGTTTCATTAAATTTAGCCTCCATGAAAACCCCTTCCCCCTCACTATTCCCCAGTGTGATATAACCCCCCATCCCTTTTGGTCCTGTCACTAAAATCATTGGTCATTAGCAGTGGCTTTAAATAGGGTTATAGCGGGTTTAGGCCAGAGGCTTGGGGGCCCACTACACTGCAGTTGATTGAAGGGAGGGCTGGACACCAGCAGAGGGTGATAGCTGTGTTATGAATAGGATTAAGGATGACTTATTTCATTCTATTTGTCTAATGAGGGAATGTCTGTGCCTGAGATAAAGCCCACACTCTTAGCAGTTCTGTGTAATTATAGCCCTGGGTGATAGAGGTGTGTGTCTCACCATAGTTTCCTTGGTCGGTGAGTTTTCCCATTTGCACATGTACAACCTGGCTCACGTGGCTCGGTGGTTGTGTGGCTGGCTGTTAGGTCATATTAGCCTCCAGGGAGCAGGACTGTTTATTTTTTAACATTAGGCTTGTATAACAGAGCATAGCATTTACATGAAGCTCGTATGCGGCGTATGCTAAATTCACCCTCCCAGCTTATGTCCATGCTGCACTTGCTCTCCATAGAGCACTCGGAGTGCTTTGAGCTGCACCAGCATCCCTGTGTTTGCATCATTACATCAAACAAATGGCCAGCGCGGCCGCCTCCTACGCAGCCAAAAAGCTTTTCGCTCGCAGCTCGCGTCTCGATGATGATGAGTTAGTGACTTAGCTGGAGCCTCACTCACCAGTGAGAAGGAGAAAAGCTGTGAGAAGAACAAGACTTCTATTTATATCGTCATCCCTGATGGGGGTGATGGTGCTGGTAGTGGTGGGTGGGGGACACAGGCGGAGGAGGGTGCAGACACACAGCAGGACTGCTCTTCTTCTTCCTGTCAGAAATGGAGGGCCTCACTCACTGTGTACGCTAGCAGTGAGCGATCTATTACAAGGAATGCAGCTCGGAGTGAGAAGCAAAAGAAATGGTAGAAAGAAAGAGGGGAGAGAAAGTGAGAGATAGATAGAGACAACTCTAGTCTAAGAACAACCTAATGATAACAAGTGTAAGCTTTCGTTGTTGACCAAAACAACATTAATTGGCATAGTTTTGAGTAAGACCGGTATATGCATTTACAATGAAAGTGATAGACTTGAGAAGGGTAAGGGGGAAGGGAAAGCTTGCTATGTCAAAGTAAATTGCTACTTTGAGACATTGACAAGTCTCAAGATGTCATCACATTTCTGTGATACTGTGGAGAGGGTCCCTGCAGACAAACCTAAGTAATTTCAACTTTGGAAATGTACATGTACGCCGCCATCTTGCTCAGAGAAGTATGTAGCCTACAAGTCGCTCATCGAATGTCATGTAGTTTGGTGTCTGTGCCTCTCAGAGGTGACAAGGGACTAAACGCTCTTAATCAATGCTACACGCTAGCGCCCTATCACACAGCACCTTATTATCCTTTTATGTCGGGCGAGATTAGCGTTATTTTCCATGACTTAAGCCTCAAGAATGACTCATTTTGAGCGAAGTGCTCATTACTGGTCGACGTCCAGCTCCAGATTAGGTCTATTTTTAGCTAATTTTCTCAGAGAAACAAGGTCAGTCCGTCAGCCTATGTGACTGAATTGTCACCTCTAATTTTGCCAGTAAAAAAAAATTGACTGCTGCAAAGTCAGTGTCTACTCTTACACATATGCACACACACACACACACACACACACACACACACACACACACACACACACACACACATACACAAGCATACACACTACATACATTGCTTATACTGTTGTTTGGACAAGTCTGTCCCTAATGAGTTGCATATTCTGTATTTGCTTGGGGGGATGTTTCAGAGGCCTCCTGCATCCTGGACTCATGCGGGATGGAAAGTGTAGTATGTTTATTTGTCCAGTGGACATTGGGAACACATGTCATTAACCATCCCCAGTGCTGGTAAGTGAATGGGGTTGCCCTATTTCTGGCCAAGGCTGAAACCCAGCTGTTGTCTGCAAGGGCAGGTCATCCTGGGAGCCCCTTCGTGACTTCAACCTCATAACCTTTCCCTGGCCTGAAGTCGATCACTCATGGACTGTTTGAATTGTTGTGTGAGTGTTTGTGCATGAATGTGTGTGTGCATATGAGTATTTGAATAAACGTGGACGCCTGAATTTGTGTGTGTGTGTGTGTTTGTGTGTGTCTGTGTGTGTGTGTGCGTTGTCAACTGTGTGCGTGTGACACTCTGTCTACACAGGGTGGTGTGTTTTGTTGTGTTTTGGTGAGGGATCCACTTGGCACAATCTCTGCTGGTGTGCACTGGGAGTTAGCGCCGGCGCTCTCCCCAAGCCTTTGCCAGGTGGCTCACATTAGTGCGTCTGAAGTGCATTCTCCAGGACCCCGCCGGCCTGCCACATCCCAGCAGGCTAATACAGCGTCTTAAGTGGATGGAAACACATGCTCCGCAGTGTAAATAGCTTACCAGCGCCAACCGCAAAGTGAAAAGCTCCCCGACGCTGCTGCAAGGCAACTCCACCACCGCCGCCGCCACCAAACCACCACCACCCCCGTTGGGATGGTCTAGATTGGTATGCTCCACACAGGGGCCTGTGGAGTGAGGAGATGCAGGAACAGCTGCTGGGGTGCTGGCAGTGCCATTATAGATCTGTCTGACCTTTGACCTGGGCCTGTCAGAATTAAATCCCTGTGTTTGTCTCATTCTGTAGCTTCGCCATTGGTACAGCCAAGGGACGTGCAGGTAGCCACTGAATTCGGAACAATTGCACTGAGACCAAGGCAAATATCCTGCCTGGTTAAGTGACCATTTGACACATTGAATGACTGGAGGGACACAAGTGAAGTGTTGGATTATAAGCATGAGAAATACAGTTCTGATACCCCCTGACATACACGTACCAAAACACCATGGAGACACACAACCTATCACGTACAACAATAGAACACAAAAGGCCACAGACTTTACAGCTGCTTTGTTGGGTAAAGTATGTGACTGCAGAGAAGATCCATCTATTATTACTCTTCGGGTGAAGAGGGATATGTTCTTACAGTCTTGGGTAACCCTTTCCTTCTCCATTCACACAAATGCTAAGCAATACCCTCCCGCTCCCTCTGTCTCTGCCTGAAGGGTAGTTATGCTGGAAGCTGGATTACCAATTAGAAGTAAGTACAGCCTACATAGCAACGATGATGAAATGGATGAGCAATCCAAAAGGGAGGTGTTTCTCTGGGCTGAACTGGCTAGGAAAGCCCCTTGACACCTTTTATCCAAACAGAAGAAGAAGAAGAAGAAGAAGAAGAAGACGGAAAAAGACCCTGACAAGATGCGTGAACTTTGCCCGCAGCAAAACAAGTCCATGCAGGGGTGGCTTTGTTTTGCACAGGGTGCTTTGAAACAGACAGTGACTAATTGAGAAGGGTGGAGGCTGAGTCTACCGCTATCTGTTGCATTTCTTTCCACCTAACCCCCCATCGCTCCCCAAACACCCTCTGATAACTTCAAAGCATGTCTGTTTCCATCGCCTGGGATGGTGGTGCAGTCAGGGACATTTTCAGGAACGGGAAGAGTCCGATTGTGTCACAGGTGCCAGTGTCGCCACAGCAACAGCAGGCACCCTGGGTGACAGGGGGAGAGGGCGTCTGGATATGCTTATGTGGTACTCACTCGTCTGCACTCACCAAGCACCTGGGCCCAGAATACCTGCAACCTCAGTCACCACACCTGATGGTGAGCTGCATGCATTACAAGCTGCAAGGCACTTGTGGTGATAAACTGCCATTGTGCAGAAGAGAGAACTAAACACAAAACACAGAACTGCAGCAACCTCTACTGGGTGTTGTGGTTGTTTGACTGATCCCACACAGAGGAGGTCTAAAAAGATCAAGTATATACACAGTTCTTATTTATTTATTTATTTATCTATCTATCTATCAGATGCTTTTGCCTAAATGAGTAGGAATAGAAGTAGGGTGAAGGCTACATTTCATCATCATGCAACTCATGCTGACCATGTACATCATGTTATTGCTCCATCGGTTGGGCAACTACAGTAATTTCCTGTGTATTAGCCGCAGGACAGTGTTTTATGCAAGTTGAAAGAAACAAAACCATATTAATACCATATTTACTAGCCCCGTGTATTAACCCCATAGCTGAAGAAATTCTGCAAAATCAATGTATAAACCGCGGCTAATAGTTGGGAAATTAGGGTAAGTGAGCTTGATGGTAAAATAAACTTTTGCCCACATTTTGGGGAAAATGACCACCATACCCACTGAGTCCCTGGATGATGTACCGGTATTTATGACCGCCGCTAGCGAAGCGGTCATATAATGATTGTCAAAGTTTTTTTTTTCCCCCCGTCATCTACTTCCTGAATTTTTGGTCAACGATACGCGGGACACCGAAACACACGGTGCACATGAAATTTGGTGGGTATGTAGCCCCACTAGACTTTTACGGAAAAAAATTTCGTTTTAGGCCCCTGGGGCCACTCCCCGTGCTGGGCCCCAAACCGCCAAAAAGCAGTTTTTCCTAAATAACTACCTGAACCGTGGCACTGAGGATGAAGAATATTTTATGGTATGTTGGTCTCAAGGGCCCACATCAACCTGGCCCATAATCACTCATTTGTGATTTGCACCCCCCCGGTAAAAAATGAAAATGCAATATTATTCTGCTTTAATCGCCCCTATCTTCAGTTAAGATGTTCAGAACTGCACCAAATTTTATGTGTATGATTGACCTGGCATTTTTTCTGGGGGTATGCCAAGTTTCGTAGAATTTCATCCATGGGGGGGTCTAAAAAATGTAGGTTATGTGTACATTTAGTGACTGTACACTCATTGGCCTGTAGATGGCGGTGCACACATATACACATGCACACACACATACTATCGGTATTAAAACAGCCGATACATAATTACAAATTCAGTAGGATTAAAAGAAAGCCAAAATAAATATTCATCATCATCACCATGGCTGCATTTCCAGTATTGCCGATAAGTAGTCCTTTGTCCACTAGATGGCGCATCGTTGCAGTGAGACTTAATTTTGTTGGAAGTTAAAAGTGGTTTGGAAAAACAATGGACGCTTCCTACAAGGACTGTAGTTTACCGCAGAGAACGTCTAATAAGGATAGGACGATGTTCACATGAAATGTAATTCCCATTTCTTCTTGAAGCCAAAATAAATCTGAGGATGATTATCGGACATGCTTGGTTTTTACTGCAGGTTCGTTAATCTTATAATATCAATAAGGGCCTGGGTAATGTTACCGTTAGCGTGGTTGAGTAATGGAGGCCAACTTGATTGATTGCATTTGTAGAAAACTATAAATGAGTTATACCAAGCAAATTGATAGCAGCACTGTAATTGTATCTTTCTACTGCCATTTGTTGCACGTGCTACAAAAATCATTCTGTGCAATGGAAGATTTACCAATGTTACAGCAGTCTGATACAGTTTTGCCTGCTTGAGACTGAGACACCTGTTAATTTGTTTTAAGTGCGTGCAGGGTGTGAGAGGGGAATCAATGTGCTTTGATTCCAGCTTGGTAGTTGTAGTCTGTGAAATTAAAAAGCACGTGTGTGTGAAGTATCCAAACAATGACACCTTCATTTCATTATGGCTGCTTTAGCAACACACCTTAAGCTACTGTGTAGTGGGTCCCATTTAGAAGTGGCTACTTCATTCGCGCTTTCCTTGACTCATGGAGCTGCGTGAATTTTATTACAACTTTTCGCCACGATATGGCAATTTAAGTCCGCTTGATACTGTGATACTGTGTAAGCCATTGGTTTCCAAAGGACATTTTATTTGTGTCGCCAGCATAGCCTATTGACAATTTATGTTGTAAATAGGCCTACCTGTAGCTTAGGGAAGCTAACAGCTTTCTATTAGGATCTAGTTTGTTAGTTACAGTTTTGTCATAACTCCCTGATGCATTGTTGCATTTAGAATAGCTAGAGCGTGGATATCTCAATCGCAAAATTAAACAATATCGGGTGCCTATGGACTCATCTGATCTGCCCGCTATTTATTTTTTAATTTCTTAAAAGATTGAGCTTGGTCTGGTGAAAGCTAGACTAGCCATGGACCTCAGTTACACAAGGCAAGAGAACATGAATCAGCCTATATTTGCACGAACAATAACGGACAACAGCTCTTCAACTTTGGCCCGTTAAAATGTGAACAGTCTAGCGCAGCGGCGCCGAACGAGTTTGAAAGTGGGGTGCAAAAAAAAAAAAAAAGAAGCTGGTTTCGGGCTGAGTTCCCCGAGACAATTTTGAAAATTCCAGAGGCCAACTATTCACGCACGTTTTCACGTGGGATATTAAGATATAAGATAGTCTAATAATAATTTTAAAAATGGTCTAACAAAAATTGTCATTATGTTAGTGATTTCGGGTGGTTTCATTCAAGCTGATTAGACTGCAAGTATAGCGTCTGTTTACGCACAGAGTGATTTAGTCTAGGCTACAAATTCTAAATGAATAATCTGCTAAAATAAACTGGGCCTGATATTGACAGACACAGACACACCAGCATAACCTGAATTTCCATTCAAGGAATAAAGGAGGTAGTCTATAGCAAGGAATAAAGGAGGTAGTCTATAGCCTACAATAATAATGATCACAATCTCCATTTTCTGTCCTGTGCACGCAGCCAAGCCTTGTCAATGACTGTGATGAAAAGATCTGCACGTAACCTACTTGCTACATTTTGAAGCGTAAAAGGTCCCCCGGTAACCGGTCACTGTTTATTCCCGTAAGAAAACGACACTAGAATTAGTTACCCAACTGTGCCTGTTCCCTTTGTGTTTGGCTGTAATGGTGTTATACATTAATTAGTGATTATAAATGACCTTTCTGTGCTCCATATCTGTAACATGAACTGATCTGACCTGACTTGACCCGAGTTTACGCGTAAGCCTGTGTGTGCCTGTCAGCACTCATGATTCTCTACAACTTTTTACTGCATTGCCATGAACAAAGTAAAGGCAAAAAAGGAGATCTTTGTCGAACAAATTGGGATGCAATGTGAGCCTTAAATTGAATGCCATGCAGGAATTTGCTAGGATCTCAAAACCGGATTATGAACATTCTTTGCCATAGAGAAACACACAATAGCGTTGGATTATAAACATGCTTTGCCACAAAAACAGAGAAAAACGTGAGGTAAGTCGAGCTATATGAAGTTATTATTTTGCTGTCACTTTGTCTGTTTTATAACCCAGAAGGGTGTACTTGGTATCAAATGATAGCTCTGTGTCTCCTCTTTCATCTGACATGCGTGGCATATCTATCCGATGACAGGTCCGCGGGAGAGTAATGGGTGTGCAGTTGGTTTTGTACATGACGTTATTATTTTGCAGTCACTTCGTCTGTTTTCATAAGCCAGAAGGATCCACATACTTGGTACCAATGGATAGCCTTGTGTCTCCTCTTTCATCTGATATGCTTGCCATATCTATGCGTTCACGGGTTTGCGAGTTCAAACGAGACTAATGGGTGCGCAGGTGAACGCAGAGACTGTAAATATGATGCAATTTGATTTAATTTCATGATTTTTTTATCTTCATACTTTAACGTACAGACAAATACGTGATCTCTTTGGAAAGCCCCACTTCTGCTCTGTCACGCAATAAAGGCTCGCTGCTATGAACAGTTGTGGAGCAATGTAACAGAGAAGAAAGGGTGTGTTTTTTGACGCACTTTGCGTCAATCGGCTTCGAAAGGGTTAAAATCTCACATACCCCCTGGAGTGCCTTCACGTACCCCCATTCGGGAACCACTGTGCGATGCCGTGTCGGTGTTGTGGTCAACAACTGCCCTTTTTTTCGGGATAATCGGTTGTCTTTCAAATTCCCTCTGCACAAAGGCCATTTGGACATGTCAGTCCCATGGTTTTTCCCACCAGCAGACCCACAGTAAAAATTGGCTAGTTCAAACTTTTGCCAACTTAAAAAAAGCTTAACTCGTGTCACACTGTTGGCCAATAGCAACATCCATCTTCTTGTTTTCAAGTAGCAGGGAATTCAAGCCAAACCGTTGCAACTCTGCCATCAATCATTATGTTAAGCCTGCCTAAAGACTCAAAGACTATACACGATTTGATTGGCCTGATAGTAGTTTAATTTTTCAAGCTCACAAGCCAACGGAGAGTTGCTAGACTAGCCCTGGAAGCAAATGTAATTTGCTGCCGCTAGGGTGCGTCTAAATTTCTAGGCTACCACTGGTTACATTTCATTTCAGACTACTGTTACTTAATTTGTGCATTAACAATAACGTTTCAGACTACTGTTACTTAATTTTTGCATTGACAATAAAGTATCACATGAACTAAAGATGAATAAAATCTTATGTAGAAGAAGAAACATTCAATTAACCCAATTGAAGAAACCCAATTAGTGTGCCAAACTTTTTACCAGACGGTTCTATGGGCTACCATTGACTTCCATTGCATATAATAATAATAATAATAGGAAAACGTAGAAACACAAACTTCGCTGCTTGGCCCCCAAAAATCCATCCATCCAAAAATGACCTTTGTTTTTGATAGCTGTTGAAAACGGCATGGAACTGACAGAGATATTTTTGTTTATAAATAAATAAATAATGTGTTGGCAAATAATGTGGCGGTGGTAGTGTAGAGGTTAAGGATCTGGGCTAGCGTGCAGTAGCCTGAAAGTAGTCGGTTCAATTCCCGCCTTCCACCGTTGTGCCCTTGAGCAAGGCACTTAACCCCAAGTTGCTCCGGGGACAATGTGATCCCTTGTAATATAGCTGACATATGTAAGTCACTTTGGTCAAGAAGTGTCTGCTAAATGTAATGTAATGTAATGTAAATAAATAAATAAATAAATAACATTATGCTGATACCTTTTGCTTTTCCCAAAAACAATGTAGCCTACAGGTGTAAGTGACCTTTCATCAATCCAGTTGCAATGGATGAACTGTGATGAACTGCCCTACTTGTGTTTGTTTAGAGATTTTAAAGGTTTTATAACAATGCTACATCTTCTTTGGCTATTCTACAATCTATTCACCTTTCAGCACCAGTAGGCTACTTTCTTTGCAGCCGCACACACACACTCAGGCATGCCAAACAACCATACACAAAAGTTTCAAGAGTGGGGGATGGAGTAAAAGATGGAGACAAATTGAAGTGTGATTTATTTTCACGGAACGGATGTACAGGACTGAGTGGCGGTCATATTTTGTACCGCTATGCGGTACATCTAGTTTAAACTGTATGTGTGTTTAATAAAAGTAGAAACTTGATGTTTGGATGCATTGTTTTGCTATCATCACAACAGCAGACCTCACTCAAATAATACAGGAGTTTAATATGCCGTGGGCGGCACTTGTAACACCCAAATGGAATTGGATGGCAAATTATGCAACAGTTTCAGGCCAGATGAGAGTGCCGATGACATAACACATGGATCAGCAGTGATCCCTGTCCTCGGTCAAATTAGAATTGCTCCAGTTTTTTTTCCCCAAAGAACAAAGCATGGGAGAAAAATCCCCACTCTCCAAAGCATAATTGCCACAATCATCCAAATGTGGGTGTCCTCCAACCCTGTTTCTCCACAACCCACTGTCACCCCCCCTATAAAAAACAAACAAAAAAAAAAAAATACTGTATCGGCTAAGGGCACGCTAGTGGGCTCACACCCCATCAGGTTTGACTGATCATGTCAGGGGACAGTTGCCTGGGAAACAGAGATACACATACAAACACTGTTATACCACAACACAGACAGAAATGGGCATCAGCCAGAGTTCAAAAATGGTATATTGTTGAAAACAGAATAGATATGAATAACCAAGTGTGGGGGATGACTCATGGTTTTGGTTGGTGGGTTTAATCCAGTAGTGTGAAAGTTAGTGCATGGCTTCGTATGGGGTGGTTATTCCAGTAATCATGAAAGCAATCAAAATGTTATTCTGACCATATGTCATCAGAAACGTGTGTGGTGGTGGTTTTATATTGACTCATATTATGCCTCACTGGGAAAGCCACCTCGAATATGTACACACACACACACACACACACGTTTTCATAGACATACCAGCACACAACACTTGAGAACTCGAGAAACAGAGATCTGAAAAAATGGCCAGAGTTCTCCTTTAAGTCTAACTAAAGTTAATTTAATAACTAAAGCTAATTTAATGTCATGGGTAACACCTTAAGCACACACATTGATGAGTCAGTTAAATGCTCCCACATTTAGCTGTGGCTATAGTTCATGCACGAGAGCACAGACTTTGCACTTTGCCCACCTTTGAAATTACAGTAAGGCCCTTGGGGTCAATTATAGGGATCTTAAGTTGCACTTTTTAATAATTCAAAAGATCTTTCAGAGCACTGTAACAAATATTGTACCTCAGTCAAAGCTTTGAGGTGAAATTGAGCTTAGCCAATGCCTTTATCCACAGATGGTCTCAGTGCATCTTTCACCTGCTCTTTGGTTGCAAAATCGCCAAGTCACTGCTTTGTATGGGTAAAAATACGGTTCTTCGGAAGCTTGTTTTGCTTATTTTTTTTTTGGCTGTTTTACTGCTTCTTTGAGTTATAGTGCTTGAATGTCTTTCTTCACAATACAAGTTTAGGGTCAGGTCTTAAATTCACTCACTGAGAATGATGACAAGTGTCTAAGGTCATCTCATTCATCTCTCTGCTTTTATCAGCACAAAGTCTCCTGCAACTTCTCCCACCATCACACTAATATCAGGTGTTATTACGCATCCATCACTCTCTATAAATACATAAAATATTTATTTAACTGGGTTTGACTATACAATGCTACTAGTGAAATAAAAACACTACACCTAAGGCTTTATGACTGTATGTATGTATGTAACATTGAGGAGTGTTTATTTTCTGTCCCATGCCACACTCTGTATGGCCATACAAGAACCCCCCTTGACCTCTCCTTGCCCTTTTGTAGCAATGACGTGAGCAGTGAGCCAGTAAATCAGATGGGTGTCTTGGCCTCCATCGCCCACAGCACAACCTCTGACTTCAGCTCTTAGTTTGTCCAGCAGAGACATCACCCCAAACACACACACTTAAATATACAACCACAAATGTGCTCTCTCTCTCTCTCTCTCTCTCTCTCTCTCTCTCTCTCTCTCTCTCTCTCACACACACTCTCTCACACACACACACACACAAACTTACAAACACACACACACTTGACATCTCTCTCTTGCCAAGGAGGCTGATTCATGTGCCTTGCTCGCAGAAACCGGTTAAGTGTGCGTTCTCTCTCATCGAACATCCAGCAGCAGCAGGCTTGATAGATGGGCTTTGGCTCGGGCAAATGGTACATCAGCACATGGGATCTCTTCACGTAGGCAAGCAAAGCAAACAAGTCAGTCCTGCTATCCTTGCGCCTTTTTGCTCAAGCCACCATCAACTCATGCATTTGAATCGGTGAAAATGTTTTGAAGACAGCCTTTCTTCTCCGGAGGTTTATTTGCCTCTTGGCTCTCTCCTCCATTTCAAATTCTGTCTTGATGGATTGATGCCAGACCACTTTGCGCATATCATCAAAGAAAGAGTGCAGCCCTCCATAACAAATTAGTGGCTTTATTGCTAATCGTAGCCGTTTATGATGATGTTTAGGAGTGCTTCTTTCCTTTCAGCGCTGGCAAATGATTTTGTCAAGAGCCTGATGCCTCTCCCTCTGGGACTGGTAAGACCAGTTACACTCACACCTGATGCATCTCAAGTCCTAAACATGGTTATTAATGACAGTTAATGAGGGAGTCTTTTTATTTGACAGTTGTTATAGCAATCTTGGTGACGACCTCTTCATTGGCTTCTGCCAACAACGCACACACCTCCTGCAGAGTACACATGGGCGTCTTCCAACAACAGCGCACCGTGGAGCCAAAATAAAAAAAACGTTTTTTCTTTTCTTTTTTTCTTCCTGAGCCGGCAGAGAGGGACCACCCCTGCGAACACATCCACTAGACATTCCTGACAACACAAGTACTCCAGTGAAACCCTGTTTTTTATTTATTACTAGTTTATGCTGTGTGTACCTCAATTATCAAAATGGGAAGAGACGACTGTTTTTTTTTTTTTTTTACAAATGCCTGAGGAGGGCAAGAGGTTTCCTGGCGGCCTGTGCCACACACACGCCTTGGTTTTCCACTGTCTGCATTGTTGAAAGACTATCTGGGAGGAGATTACCCCACATCAACATGTGTATCCAAGCTGCATGTTTACAGTTTGTCATATGGTTGCCACGCAAAAATAAAGGCTTTGGCAGCTTATACCCTGATCTTATCCATATGGCTGCTGAGGCAAGGTTTACCTTTTCATCTTTTCCAAGAATTTCACTGTACATATAACCTGACTCTCGCCAGATGAATTTCCTTCCGCTTAGCTCCGCCTAGCTTCACTCACATCCATCTGGGACCTCTTCCGTTGAGAGTGATTTCTGCACCAGATTTTATGGTAGAGCCAATCAGGACGCAGGGCGGGAGTTTCATAGATGTGACATAGCGTAGAAGCGACTGTGAGACTGTTATCAGCGTCACGGGTTGGTTTCGATGTGAGTGGTTGAAGTAGCATGTCAATAGATGACGGACAAGTGGCTTATCCAATCATATGCAAGCATTTTTTGATTAGGCCCAGCCTTCTGAAGCAACACTTCAATGGATTGATCCCAGATGGATGAGTGGAGCTAGGCGGAACGAAATTCATCTGGCGAGAGTCAGGTTATGTACATATGCCAAGGGATTAAAATACACAATCATCACCAACAATCAACACAAATTTATCAATGTGCTGTGAAACAAAAGGCAGTGCTTATATGATAGAGAACGGTGAGACAGACATTAATTTAAGACTTTCATCTTTCCACCCAGAAGGCTCTAAAATATCAGGAGTTATACTCTAGATATCTGATGTAATCATCCAGTCTGGTGTCTCACCCAAAGTTACCCAAAGCATTAGTTACGAGACTAGCCTACTTCTCTAATGGGCTTCCTCATAGACTGTTCATTGAGCTGAATCAGATGTGCACAAACCAAGTAAACACTCTGACATCCAGCTCTGAAATGGGACAGCACCACAGTAGCCTAATGCAGATAATCATGTGGATGCAGACCTTTTATCCCTGAAGTGGATTAAGAATGGAATAAAAGCTTCACAATCATAACTGTTACACAAGATGAGGCTTGCTGGGTCTTAATAGAACACATGTAGTTCTCCCAAGTCTTTCTGTCTTAACAGACAATAAACAACTACCATGCTGGCCTGATATGAGTCTTGAAATCTAAATCTTTTTCAGCACACAAGATGAAGGTCAGTACCAAGTAGGCCTATTAGGCTACATTTATTTAGGATGGTCTTGATCTTTAGGCTACATCAGAAGAAATAATGTAATCTGGCAGATCCACAGTTTTTACTGAGCTCCCAGGACAGCTTACTGTCTGACACTGTATGATGCACACACTCATAAAACAGCGACAACATAATACTACAAAATGTACACACTCAGATCGCAGTTGAGGTCTTATTGTTTAAACCCATGGAGGTATCACGTGAGAATGAATACACACAGTTGACATGCAATTAAGTTCTTCTTTTTGGATTTTTGCCCTGGTGAAACAGACAAACTAACAATTCTGAAAGCCTCCTTCTTGCACAAACTTAAAAAAAAATTAAACTATTGCACAGATTTCCAGTCCAGTTTCAAATAGGCTATACACTGTCACTCTTCTTTGTTTTACTTCTGTTTGAGAGAGAGAGAGCGCAAAACAAATGGTTTTGTCATTTACTCTGCAAGGATACAATTTATCCTGTTTTTCTGCTCCATGTCAAATGACGTTATACTGCAGATCCGAAGGTGACGTTGATGGTGTGTTTCCTCGCGAGATTATTGAAAACAATCCGTTCGCTCTCTCGCCCCCTTCCCACGCCCCAGTGCGCTGTGGGATAGTGGCAGTATAAAGTATATCCTCTCTCGGACAGAGATAAGAAGCCCAAGGCAGGAGGGGATGAAGATGGCGGACGCCAAGCAGAAAAGGAATGAACAGTTAAAACGGTGGATAGGCTCGGAGACAGACCAAGAGCCACCTATCCTGAAAAAGAAGAAGACGAAGGTGAAGTTCGACGATGGCGCCGTGTTTTTGGCAGCCTGCTCCGCCGGCGATACCGAGGAGGTGCTACGAATGCTGGACCGGGGAGCTGACATCAACTACGCCAATGTAGACGGTCTCACTGCCCTACATCAGGTAAGAAGCACTCTCTGTGCCAACTCCGACTATTAAATCATTCCTGTTGAAATTAATTCCGTGTTGATAATCACGGACGAGCGATTACTTTGCTATCTAGTTTGTCGGTAAGGGAGTCGTTCACTGTGTTTACTCAGCCCGCCCGACCGTAGACTATTCGGCGAGAGGGCCGTTTGCAAAGCTGTGTTGATTGAATTGGTTACGAGGCAGAAACTGCAGAAAAAGACTCAAAGTATGCACCCCAATCATGAACTGTTTTCTCGAAACATGTAATTGATGCGTTCTCGCATATTAAATACGATGTTTTGGCAAACGTTAATATTAATTTAATGATTCGCTGTTTACTCAGTGTTAGCCGAACGTCAAATGGCCAGAGCCAGGAAGAAAGCTGCTTGGGTGGTGGTGTTCGAGAAAGCTAGCAGATAAGTTAGCCTATTAGCCACCTAGCCTGTGCTAACGTTATCCATGTCGGGGGAAAAAAACTAGCTTCAGCTAAATGCCACTCGTTTTCCAACCAACTTTATTATACAAAACTAAATGAGTATTTCCCTTTTGTAAACGAGAGTAGGCTAGTATGCATTGTGCAGTAGTGGACCGGCCAACGTGAAATGCTAGCTAGATGGGTTAAGGTTATCCTTGTTGAAATGGTTGTCAGTAGCTAGCCACCTACCTAGCCAATTTAGCTGACGTTTTTTCAACGGTCGCCAATGCGGAATAATGTCCTGGTAGGTGCTAGTTACGAGGAGCTGTTGTTGTTATTGCTAGCTGATAGGTCAAGCATTTTACTTTGGCTGGTTACGTTAGCTGTCTGGCAGGTCAAGAAGGTGGCATATAACGTTAAAAACAAGACCGGCCGAATACCTCAACCGAAATATGTCGCTCAATAAGTTATGATAGGTGTGCAAATATCCCTGATAAAATCCAAAGTTTTCTTCTATGGCATTCGTGTCGTGGTAACTTAACCACTTGCCTGTAGTGTTATATATATCTATGCACTGGCCTTTGCTGACGTGTTTCATTTCTGTCTAATTCTCAAGGAAAGACCACCATAAATATTTTTAGCTCTGACTGAAGCTATGCCGCAGTCGAGTCAGAGCGACGGTATTACATCACATTCATGGCAGATTATTGTTAACAGTGCTACCGAATCACCAAGGGCCTCTGTAAATGGTCATTTGGTGATTCATTTGATGGGATTAATGACTTGCATTTTTGCTCGCTTTGATTGTCTCATTGCCACATTTGTTGACTTAAAAGTGCAGATTAGTGCAATATTTTGCACCAAAGACCTGACAGCTATAGTGCCTTTATTATTATTATATTATTATTATTATTATTTTATTATTTTGCTGTTTTGGTTTAGATTAACTGGCTGGTATGACTTAAAAATGAACGTTTGTTTATTTTATTTGTAATGAAGATTTTAAGAAGACTAATACGTCTTTAGTCTAAGTTCAGTTTACAAGCAGAGGCAATCTGTTGACCATTTACATTACCATGATAATAAATAATTTGGTTATGAATGAATGTTTATTAGGATTCACTCAAAGAGGGCAACATTTTTGCATCAGTGTGTTCTTTGCCAGGTAGTGAAGCTGTCATGTTTACATGTCAATACCTGTCGCTGATTCCGCAGATTCCTTTAACTTTAAACCTGGCAGTTACACTGGTTCAGCTGATACACTTTTAAAACAGCTGTTCCTTAATTATAGGTTTTAAAGGCCTTTTTAAAGCCTTGTACCTATGTCATAGTCATGCATTGACCGTTGATAAAGAAATGATAATGTTCCTGGACATATTGGAGTTGTCATTCAGCTCCTCTCCCCTTTGTAAATCATGCATCATAATGATCTCATCTCCTTACTCATCACCCACGTGTCCGGCTTGAAACGTAGAGCAATGCTTAGGCCTTTTTCTGTCAATGCGTTGCACATTGCACTGTCAGATAGTAACCACCCAAATGGCCATGTGCATGTCTTCTTGTTTAGTCACACTTTGAGCGTCTGTATCTGACATCAGATTTCAGATTTCTGCCTTTATTTTTTTTTTTTTGGCGATGATGGTGAATAATATAGTCAGTAGGTCTTTCTCGCCATTGTAATAAAGTACACAACTATGTTACGTTGAGGACTGATGTGTTTCGATCTCAGTAGAGCCAGTGTCTTGCACAGACTAGAGCAAGACTGGTTGCCTTTTTTTGGGCCGGCGTTGAGGGACGAGCAAGAGAGGGGAGGAAGGAATTTGCGCTGTGGCTCCTCCTGAGACCTAACCATGTCTGGAGAGACGTGGAGCAGGGTGTGTGTGTGTGTGGGGGGGGGGGGGGGGGGGCGTCTCCGCATGTGATCCCACTCTATGGGGTCTTAGAAAGGAGCTGAAGGTGATTCAGGGATTTGTGTGTAGCGTCTTAATCCAGGGGGTTGCAAAAAGGTCAGTCCACATGCTGATTTCTCCTCGGCTTTGTGCAAAAAAACACAAACAAACAAAAAATATAAAGACAAAAAAAACTGGGGTGGCGAAGGCCTACCTTACTGCCATACTGGGTTGCCTGTGGAGCCCATTGAGGTTTGAATGGAGAGTGCACATGAAGATCTCCCTGAAGTTAGCTGGACCACTCTCCTTGAGGAGCTGAGCGGCTACCTGGAGAATCGGAGATGATTGTGTTGCCATTGACACTTGCAAGATGGGATTAGCTGCTTATTGGCAGGCTGAGAGAGGAAGGCGGGAGTGACCAAACCATTGCCCGAAGTCTGCCCCGTCAGGACATGAGATGAGAAGTCCTGACCCATCTCTGACCCACAATACATCCGTCGATTGTCAACTTGCGATGTGAAAACATCCACTTAAAGTTTATGTCTCTATGGTGGCAGAGTAGCCTGAACCTTTCTTATGAGCTTGGCTTACGCCTGATGGTATTATAGTTGCCCCTATGGAAAATAATAGGAGAGGTTTATGCGTTAAAAAAAAAAAAAAGTTAGGTTTCATTGTTCATGCACTCAAGTCACTGTAAACAACATTTTAAATCTGGTATTCATTTTAAAGCTACAGTACTTGTCCTTTTCTCAGCGTCAGGCGACAAGTTGCCTGTGATTTTGACTGGGCTGTTTATTTATAGCTTTTGAGTGGAGTTGTTGTAATAATTGGATTACAGTGACTCCAGCATGCCTGGGGCTTTAGTGCAAGAATCCCTAAGACCCCTTAAAAGAGGAAGGAGATGAGAGTGGGGGTCTGTGAGCAGGATCTGCTCCTGGCCATTCATGACTGACTGAACTCTCTTATATGAAACAGTCTCTGTTTTTGAATGACCAGTTTAGGTAAATTGTTGAAATGACATTGGCTATTAATGGTATCAATGGTCATTGATTTAGTTAAGCATAGTGATTGTGTGTATGCACAATGAGTTGGCCTTGTTGGCTTTAGACTTGCTGTATTTTGTTTTAATTCCGAGTGGAAAATCTGATGAAGGCCTTACAGGCCGAAACGTAGTTAAGTAAAGACCTGTCATATGGAGCTTGCGTGTGCAGCACTTTTTTTACTTTTTAATTTCAAGTGGAAACCATGTACCGTCATTTACCAACAGGTAGACTAACAATAAATGAAATGGGGCCATTTGAACGCTCCAGTTGAAGCAGATTCTGCTTTTGGAAATGTCTATGTGTAAACTGAAGTTTAATCCTTTTTTTTGCAATTTGTTTTATTTTGCTGCCCTTGGGTTCAAGCGTGGTGGGGCCTGGCCACTCAGGAGCAGTGGCTTGTGCTGGCCGCTTTGGCTTGTGTTGGTTATAAATAGCCACCCTCCCCTCTACTGCCAGAGGTTCTCTGCAGACTGAGCTCTTAGGAGTCGAGGCTAAGTTTGGTTATGAGTCACCACACACACACACACACACACACATATACATTCTGGGCTGTGCCTCACCAGGAGATGGGGGTAGTTCTGGTGCATGGTTTAGAAGGTCTGCGGTCCACTGTGATGGGGACCGGCCCTAATGCTGCCTGGAAGGGTGCATCATGTCGTGTCTCGTCTTTCTGTGTTGTGTCTGTAGCCAACGGCATCCCTGGCACAGAGCAATGGCTCGTTTGATTTACGCCTGCAATTGGTCACCAGGACACAGGGTCCCACCCCTGCTCAAACTCGACTCGACCCACGCGCCTGCTTGCCAACTTGCGGTCTGGCGATGAGCTTTTAATTACAACGATTCCAGGCAGTCAATGCGCCATGGCCGGATTAGACGAGACGGATGGGTAGCGAACAGCTGAGACTTTGATGCCCCATGTGCAAAGCAACAAATGACATTTATCATACCTCCCTGCTCGTGGTCAGCTCTTATGGTTTCTCTTTCTCTACACCTGTGTCACCTCAAACAGTGAAAGCAGCAAGTGGTTTCTGTGCTCCTGCTGCAGCTGTAAAGCATTCTCCTCTGGTGTGCATTTTCTGTGGTGGTTTTTTTTTTTCTCTAGTGTTAACTGCAGAGAGAGATGGAAGCTGGGGTAAGCAGGTAGCCCAGGTGGGTGTTTGTGGGTGGTGAAAGCTGTCATAGTTGAGGACAGAGGCGATATCAAGAACTGTGTGTGTGTTGGGGGGGGGGAGCAGGTAGCCCAGGTGGGTGTTTGTGGGTGGTGAAAGCTGTCATAGTTGAGGACAGATGCACAAGAACTGTGTGTGTGTTGGGGTTGGAGCAGAGATGTGCAGATGCACTGGGTGGGTAGCATTCCATCCAGCTGGCCATCCACAGCTCGACATTCCTCACATGACACTTAAGAGAAAACCATGGCAAAGGCAGAGAGGCATTCCTCAGCTGTCAGTGTCACCTCTACCCTCCTGCTACTTTCTGTTCCTCTCCCCTCCTCTTTCGCACACACAGTTTACGCCCATCGTCCACAAGACGTTGCAGATATTGATGGCAAGCTTTATGTAGTTGCTCATTTATCAATTTTGAGTTGCCCTTCAATGACATCACAGTAAGGCTGTTGTGTTGGAAATTTTATTTTGGTTTCACCTTGCTCTGTTTTTGCTCACATTTATTAAACAGTTTTAAAGCTTTTTTTTAGTTTTTTAGTTTTTAGTGTTTGCTTTAAAATTTTGAAGTGGGTATCGTGAGTTGGAGAGCTTCAGTAGAATAACACTTGTCTGCTAACTATTAGCTTCTGGCTAACTGGGTTTGGAGTATTAGCTTCTAACACAAAATGACTGATTTGTTATGTTTCTCTCTTTCTCTCTAGATCTTTTTTCTTTTTCATTTCTCTCTCTCTATCTCTCAGTCTGGTTCCCGTGCCATCATCACGGCTAACATTAACACATTACACAATTAGCAATGAATGGGGCCCAGAGATTCTCAGCTGTGACTGAGCATCCTCAGTGTCCAATCAGAGACCAGCAGCACTGCTCTGCTGACATGTCCAGAGGACTGCTTGTAAAAAAAAAAAAAGTATCCAGCAGTCTATGGGAACTTGCACTAAGCAGTACACATACACAGTAAGTCAGTCAGTCACCCTAACATGGGGATGAGTGAAACATGAGTAGTTCACCTCAGGGAGAAGGGGGATGGAGGGGGGGGTGATGGTTGGAGAGACTGAGAAGTTGTGTGTGTGTGACCGAGAGAGCGCAGTTAGACATCTGTAGCAAAAATTCCATTACACCTTTCCACCTGGCTCCTGCAGCAGCAGACGGCAACTCACCTGTCATAAGAGCATTCAGAGACACTTGGGTAATGCGCACACATACACAGGCACACACAGACACACTTGTTGTAAGTGTGGACTGTGAATAATCTCAAATCTCTGGGTTTTCAGCTTCAGCTCTGAGCTTATGAGACAAGGGTGTTGAACTCAAAGTGTAAAAAAGGTTCTCAAACAATGCTCTGTTTCTTCTAAGTCCAGATAAATCACCCAGATCCCTACCCCTCAAATTTATTTGTTTTCAGCTCTCTGCAACTAAGCCGTGTCTTGTTCTCACTTTATTTTAACTGGTGTCACGCGGCATGCTAATATTTTGCTTTCTGGGAGTTCTAAACTCGTTTTCAGAAAGGTAGGTGGAGGAGGGGGGTGGGGCTGGGTATGAGCCGAGAGAATTTTTAGGTTGTTGCTGATCACCATCATCTGACCCAGGCTGTGATGTAGTGAGAGTCAGGGGGCCTTGAACATTTTGCACGCAGAGGGCCAATTGGGGCTAAATAGACTTGAATTGGCCTGTGTTGCCAGAGAGAAAGAGGGATGGAGAAGGAGAACGAGTGACCGCGTAAAAGAAAGAAAAGGGAGAGAGGGATCGAGAGTGAGCGAGTGAGAATGCTGTTTTCAGTAGAATTGCAGTGCTTACCTTAGAACACCTCTCACAGCCCGTACATGCAAAAGGAACAAGCAGCCCTAAACAACAGCAGTCAACAACCTCCATCGCAATGTTTGGAGGCCTTTGTATAATTATTTGATGATAAACCTCCCTGTGTATATTTGTGTGTACGCCTACACTTAGATTAAGATTGTAACTAGTCAGTGTGGTGGTGGTTTGGACAAATCCACATTTATTGTGTGTGTGTGTGTGTGTGTGTCTGTATGTACACGTGTGTGTGTGTGAGAATCAGGCTGAAGGAGTGTCTCTATAGCATGTGGTGCTCAGGTGGGCTGTTGTTGGGGGGCGGTTAGTGTTTTCCTCATCGTCTTTGTTTGGGCGCTAGCTGCAGGCTACAGTGGCCCCGCCCATCCCCTCCCCAGGGCTCTCCCTCCGTCCAATCAGAGTAGTGGAGGCCCCCGCCTCAGGCACGCCATGCCTCGTCTGCCTCCACCTTAGGCCCCCTGACAGACAGCTCAGTTCAGCCTGCTCAGCCCGCCCACACCTCTCACCTCCTGTCTCATTCGCAGCCATTTAGTTTACCCTTTGTGAGCGTCCACTTTTAGTGTTTACATACGCCTAGGTGTTGGAAGGTGATGATTTGACACTGCCACGTCAGGTGGTGCTTTCATTCTTGTTTTTTTTATGCAATGTTTTTCATTCATTTGTTTTTGTTTTGCTTCCTTATGTCTGGGTAGACTCCGCCCTGCTGTGACCCTGCCCATACTGCAGCGCTCCTCATGCATATCTAATTGCTTCTTCCTCTTATCAGGCAGCAAAGCCATTTTAAGAGCCATTCCATAATTAATGCTACATGATTTAAAAGTCTATCTGCCAGGACATGGGACAAGGAGAGGTGGGGGTTGGGGGTCTCCATTTAAGTTTTATGGTTTAGTTTATCTCTGAAAAGGGCAAGGGAATGTCACTGCACTTGTGATCTGGCGTCTGCAGTCCATAGACCTGTCCCTCATCTGAGTTAAGTACAAGACGGATGTTTTAATTCGGTCGACTTGTCTGTTCATGATTTATTTTTGACAGTTTGAAATCCCAGTTGTTTAAAGACAATAAAAGGAAGGCATATTTTATACGACATGTCTAATTTTAGCAGTAAATCATTCGTCAGCTCTGAATCACTCCGCTTTCACAGGAGCATCTCGCCCCAGACGGTAGACGTCGTTGGCATCGGAGAGGGTTCTGGGTCGTACGCGGCACTGCCGGACCTGTTCCTTAATTGGTAGGTGTAGGAGAGGCAGTTTCAGAGAGCCGTTTCCATTGGACACGTCCACATCCAACATGTAATCAGGAAGCTTTTGAGTGGCACACGTCTCACCCTCACCCCGTTCACAAATCTGCAGAAGCGGCATGTAGGTGAAGGTCAACATGTCTGGATTTATTCAGGGAAAAAGAACATGCAACTCTGCTAGCATGCGTTGAATAATGTAGAGTTTCTAATGAAACCTCGCTGGGGTGGAAAAGTCAAGTGAATCTCTGTTCATCTCTTTGATGTGCAGATTTGCATGTTTCATAATATCCATTATATAATGAAACGGTGTGTCTATAAAGGTCAGATTGTTTGAAATGAGTATTAGTGCTCATAACTCAGAAGGTCACAGAGAGTTGAAATTGAATGTGTGTTGCATAAAATGTAGTTGTGGAGAGACCTTCCACATTTTTGCCTTTTTTTGACTCCATAAACTCACTGGTGGATTGAGTGGGGGCTTGCTTGTTCTGCGCCTTTTATGTCTGGATGTAGTGATAGAGCCGAGGCGTTGTTACAGGTTGGAACTGGTTCCCCCGCAGGAACCTCTGCTTATGTGCAAGAATGCCTGAGGAGGTGCTTCGCTTCGTGCTAGTGGAGCACCTCCTTCTGTCTGCCACGTCAAGGGCTCACTGGAGAGACCCAGGGGTGAACTTACCCCACCGCCACCACCCCATCAATGGATGAGCTCACCTACTTTTACTTCCAACTGTCTCTGTGTGTGCTTTTCTGTCTCTAGTTGTCTGATGTCGTCATGAAATGTCCATCACACACACGCGCACACACACTGGTAACCTTTTCCTGTTGGATAACCCCTTCCTCCACCACCACCACACACACACACACACACACACACACACACACACACACACACACACACACACACACACACAGTCTCCTCTTTTGGATGAGGTCACCTACATTCCCTGCAGTCTTGCGTGGGCTTTTCCAGAGATGTGTGAGGCCTCCTCATGCTGCAGCCTGGTGGGAAATCGCTGGGATGCACAGTTTACCTGTTCGCATCTGTGTGTGAGGAGACGCATGAGTCGGGAAGAGACTGTGAGTGAGATTCATGTAAGGATGCACTGATGCCAGCGTCGGGCCGCTACTTTACTCGCCCACAGTTTTGCACTCATGAAAATTCTCAGATACTACTTCAAGGCAACTTAACGCCAAACTCAAGGCTGCAGTCAGGATGTGCTCAGTCATTATTTACTGCCCTATCAGATTTCCCACCGGAAACGACTGTAAACCGTCTCCCCTTCTCTGCTGAGACTGGGTTATTGTTATTATATGGTAGAAACACACTGCCTTATTGCCAACTGTTATTTGTATCTACAAGTACACAAATGTAAACTCCTACCTGGTGTGCAGAAGTGGTTTCGGTGCATCCCTAGTTTCATGCAAATTTCCTTACATTGGTTCTTGTCATGGGTTGCTTTGCGATTGCAGGTTTGCCTGCCATGGATGTGTGGGTGGATTCTTTGGTGAGGTACCACCACAGGTTTAATTTGGAGGAATTGAATTGGGTGCGAGAGCCATTTTGTTCTCCTTGTGTGTTGTTGTTTCTTGTTTTTCTTGATTTTTGATTGCACAGCTCACAATAGCCAGCTGTTGAGAGACAAGCATGAGCAGCTTTTTCACATCTAAAAGACTGGAGAACAAGTGCCAATCTCTGCATTCCCTTGTGACAAGTCATTGAAACAAGGTACAGTTAACATACCAATAGGTGGTGTAGGGTAAAATGAGATGTGATTTAGGAGATCGCAGCATGTAGATTTCTGAACACACGTGTACACACACACACACACACACACACACAGTTAGAGAGCAGGAAGCCAGTTGGAGCCTCTTTGAGTGCCCAGAATTCCACATGTGATCCTGTCAATATTGCGCATATTCTAAGGCCACTGTGAAAAGCCTGTGGTGTGACTTAAGGTGTCTCGGCCCACATTCCTTAACCTCTAGCGTGCACCGCCACCGTCTCTCTGATGCCCTGTCTCCCAGGTCAAACCTCACCTCCACCTCCTCCTCCTCCTCCACCCTCCGAGGGTTCATCCATCTGTCTGTGCTGAGCGGTGCCGTTCTGTACCTTGCCTGAGAAGCAGAATGCAATGCCATGCAACATCGTTCTTGAAGTACTTGCATTTTGGTTAACTGCATTTAATGAGATTTGCTGTAAGGTGCATGAGTGTGCGTGTTTTCAAAAATTAAACATAATTGTGTAGTTGACTCAGCTAAGCAGCTGACCACTGCTCAATGCTTCCCTGCGGGATCTCTCTCCTGTACTGTGAGCGACTGTTAGGAAACTGTGGTTGTTCTGTTCCCCTTTGAGCTCAAAAAGGTGTCACGTCTTCCTAATTTGACCAGTTTTACCCTGTTACGTGTCTGCTTCAAAGAGTCATTTATTTTCTTTGAGGAAGAACTCGGCCTCTCTATTTCCCCACACTTTAGTTCCTCTCAGATGAGTGTGTGTGTGTGTGTGTGTTCTATGCGTGAGTTACAAGCTCCTGGAATCCTGCTGTGTGTTCTTTTCAGCTAAGTCTCCCATGACGCCATCTCACCTGAGAGCAGGTGAAGTGTTCTGTTCTGTAAGCACCTCCCTGGATGAAAGATGGGCAGAGACTCGGAGAGGGAGAAATCCAGAGAAATCTTCGCCAAGATGGAGAGAGACCAGGAGAGTGAGGAGACAGATTGGTCAATATTGGTGTGCTTTTTCTGCCACCGTCGCATCATGCTAACCCAGTGCTCAGAACAGCTCTGGCGGGCGGGGGGCTCATGCTTTTAATTAGGCCAGCGTTTGGGCTTGCTCTGCACTCAATGCCTTCCCCTTCAGCCTCAGCTGGTGCGTGACATTTGAGTACATGCATAGGCTATGTATTAAGTGTGTTTTGTATGTGTGTATTTGTTTGTTTAGTGTGTGTTTGCTTCCCAAGCCCTTGTGCACTGCACATACTTGCAGTGAGATCTAATGTCTGTGCTTCTGCAGAGGGGTTTCCTAAAGTCTTCCCTGGCATACAGAGCTCTGTTAAATCAGGGCAAGTGCCCAGACTGGTCCAATCTGAATAGCTCAACTAAGCAAAGGCCTAAATGCAGTTTCACTGATTTTGGGCATTCCTCATTGTACACGTGTGTGCAACCTGTCGAGATCGATTGATATTGATTCTCTGATGGTCCGCTTCCTCTGGACTTTATTGTGTAAAGCAGGGTTCCCACGGGTCATGGAATTTCTGGAATATCATGGAATTTTGGAAAGTCTATTCCAGGCATGGAAAAATTCTGTGTTTTTTGGTGCAAAGTCATGGAATAATGTCTTTAATGTGATAGGATAGTTGAGAATGACAGGAAAAACGAGTGGGGGAGAGAGAGTCGGGGTGGGATCTGGAAAGGACCACGGGGCTGGAATCGAACCTGGGTCGCCGGCGTACGGTGCAGGTGCCCAAACCAGTTGCGCCACGGCTGTGGCCACAACTGAGTTTTAATGCTCTTTGGTTTCCGCAGACCTCACTGCACTGCCAAAATGGTTCGATTCTCATCCCAAAGTGTCTTATAGTCTCAGGTGTCATACAAGTGGTGATGGTGTGTCAATTCCCTGCTTGCAGGACCAGGGAGGTCACACTGTTGACTTGATCATCTTTTGATTACTTTCATTGGGTCTAATAAATTATTGTGAAGACCTGATCCTCATAATGATCAATGACGTCGTCCGAAAGGCCATGAATACCAAGCGTGGATGCATTGAAAGGATTGTCTTTTAACGGGGCTAGTGTACTAGGAAGCAAGGGTCAGTTAGATTTGCATTGGTCCTGAACAGCCGCCCCTCACACACGTACTGTTTGACCGTCGTGTCAGCGTGAAGCCTCTCTGTGATTCTCCCCGTGTCCAGTACCCCCTTATGGAGCTGTTTTCCTCCCATAGTGAAAGGTGTGTGTGTCTCTGTGTGTGTGTGTGTGTGTGTGTGTGTGTGTGTGTGTGTGTGTTCCCCACGCTTGCTCAAACAGCTTGGTCAACGCTCCTTGTCAGGTCTAGTGTGTGTGTTGAGCGGGGTGGGATGGCGTGGGGGGTGGGGTGTCGGAAAGATTCTTTTTCTATTTTTTTGGCATGAGAAAGGAACAGGAAGAGGGTGTTTATTTTTCTCATTTCCTCGCTGAGCTGTGGCTCATCGGCCAGCCGCAGAGCTGAGGCCTTCTTATCGCTACTCAAAAAGCCACACACTCACTGTACATTAGTTACTTGCACACACAAAAACTACCCTTAACACCAGTCTATCTGTTTAACCCATCTATAGTTTTGCAACGTCTGTCCTTGCAGCTGAGAGATGATGGCCCTTGTCATGATGCACTGGCTGTGCATATGCAGGGAGCCGGCTCTGTCCTCTGTTAGGGCTTGGCTCTCCTGCGGTGAACCCCTCAGGCCTGGCAGTTCCACGGGTGAACACTAGACCTGCGCTAGACAGGCGTGGCACACTGGGCACATCTACACCTGTGGTGCATGAGTGCTGTAGCCGCAGAGTTGTGTCATTTTTCACAATCATTTTACTCAGTGCATACGTACTTGAGCATGAGCTGGTGTTGCACTTTTTTTTTTTTTTTTTTTTTAGCCGCTCAGGGCAGTTGATCTACAGAATTGAATTCAACACACACACACACACACACACAGTAAAATGCAACATGACATAAAGCCCATGGAACATGTAGGTTTTATGTAATTGTTTTGTTCACTCTAACCCCAGTGACCGAAATGCAGGCTAAGCCCTACTGTGGTAATGGCCATTGATCAATTTGATTCATGGAGGGACTATACTCAGTAGGGCTGTAACGGTACACAGAAATCACATTTTGGTGTGTACCTTGGTTTTGAAGTCCCGGTTTGGTTAATTTTTACTCCTAATACTGTTTTTACACTCCTAATACTTCAGGTGTGGTCTCTTTCACAGACACACAGACACTGTCATGTACGTACACACACACACTCACTATCTCTGAAGAGGAGGAAGGGCAGCAAGTTCATCATACATCAGCATGCACACACACGTGTGCTCCCCTCTGTTGTGTAGAATCCCCTGATGCTATCAGATCCATGGAAACTAACACAGCATATAGCTATCTGCTATTGTTTTGGCTGCCGAATTGAGTGCAAGGTGAAATGAAATGTACAGTAACAATCTCTCTCCTTTCTCTTTTTTTCTATTCCTCCTCCCTTTCCCCCCTGCCTCAATCCTGCCCTTCTTTTTCCACGGGAATCCCAGGGCCATATATGGTCGTCAGCAGCGGCCCAGTGCAGCACTGAGCTGCAGCTTGCTCTTTCTCTTTTTTCTTCTCTCTCTCTCGCTTTCTCTCTATCGCTTTCTCTCTCTCTCTTTTTACTGCTCTCTCACTATCTATTATCTTCTCTGTTCTCTGTCTTTAGCACACTCACTCACTCTGTCACTCTCCTCTCTTTCTCCCTCTCTACTGTTCTCTCTCTCTCGGTCTCTCTCGCTCTCTCCTGTTGTATTTCGTTCACAGACATTTAGTATTTATCTGTTTGTTTTTCGCGTTTTGCTGCCAAGCTGCGGTCTTGTCTCTCTCCCTCTCTCTACATCATTCTCACTGTAAAGTTGTCTTTCTCCTTCTTTCTCTCTCCCTCTTTTCCTCCTTTCTTTCACCCTCTCTCTCATTCCCCATGCAGTAGTCTATCCCTCTCTCAGGCCCTGGGCAGCAGTAGCTGTATTTTAACTCTTGCGGCAGCCAGCCGTGCTTCTTTCCCTCTTTCACTCTCTTTCCCTCCTTTCACACACTTAGCAATGCACAGTGTCTCCCTTTCTCATGCTACACACACACACCCTCACACACACTCACACACACACACACACACACATACTCACACACACACACACACACACACACACACACTCACACTCACGGACACCATGAAGGAATTCCTTTTGTGGAAGTGGCTGTGAGCGGCTTTGAGAGAGTGAGTGACTCAGCAGGAGGAGGCGTGGTCAGGCTGAGTGTGGAGCTCTCTGCTTTGCGTGTGCCTGTGTGTGTGTGTGTGAGTATCAAAATTGTTTGTTGTATAGCTCTCACTGAAGTGTGTGTGTGTGTGTGTCTGTTTGTCTGGCATCTTAGTCATAAGGGCAGGTGTAGAACACATACCTCTTAAAACCAGCAAGCGCTGTGTTCCCATAAGCGTTTCCCTAACACTGGACATGCAGTATTGTTCTGGAGAACGTTGTGGCTCCTGGCTGCTCCACTGGGGTTTGCCTGGAGATCAGAAGGGCCCCATGTGTGTTCAGGGTCCCAGGCCTTGCCCTCCACCAGGGGTCTGGGGCCTCCACGGCAGACCCTCATTTCCATGCGTGCACGGCTTTATAAGGGAGGGAGTCTAGCTCCTCTGAGTCAAACCAAAACAAAGCCTTTCTGGTTGTATGTTTTTTTACTGTATGTTTTATATATATTTATATATATATATATATATATATATATATATATATATATATTTTTTTTTTTTTTTTTTTTTTTGGGGAGGGGAGTTTAGTTAAGAAGGTCCTGAACTTTATTGCATTGGCTGCTGACTCACTAAAGCAATGGGTAAAACGATTATGGTTTCCCGCCACATCTGATAACTTCCCCTGAGCCACGAGTCCATGATTAATTACGCCTGGGCTTTTTGGCCTGTCGGCAACACAAATGCTGTAATCTCTTTGTTTCTCTCTCTCTGGCTCTCTCTTGCTCTCTCTCTCTCTCTCTTCCCCCCTCCCGTGCTCAGTCATACAATTAGATCACCCACAAAGCTTTTAAGGATGGCTTCTGAAGCTCATCCTCTTCCCATTCCACAACCACATTAGTGTCTATTGTTATGGTGGAATAAGTTGTGTTCCGATAAGAGTGGCCATTTGGAGTCCCTCCAGTTCCCATTAGTTTCTAGGAACCACCTCGGCAGATACCTGTGTTGATGCCCATTGTGTGTTTGGCATCACCAATTTTTTTTTTTCACATTTAGAGGAGCCGGCGAGTCTCTCGGGTCTGCGTCAGTCCTCACTCAGACATCAAGGTGGTCATTATGTCAGCTTGTGTTGTGGTTACTCACGCCGATCAGCAATGGTGATTACCGCCCAACGTGTCCGTCACTTCCTCGGCTCCTCAGCTGCTCATGCTGAAGTTGAATGGCCGTGTGTGCCCGGGGGAGTTTAGAGTTCTGTGTCACATTTAACTGTGAACTCTAATTCAGCTTATTTCCAATCAAAGAAAATTGCTAAGCATGAATAAGAAACATTCATTCATCTACATTTCTCTATCTCTATCTCTATCTCTATCTCTATCTCTATCTCTATCTCTCTCTCTATCTCTATCTCTATCTCTATCTCTATCTCTATCTCTATCTATCTCGTCTAGTAGTCATAAGATTATGTTTGGCAGTCCTGCTAAAACTGGACTTGTGTCGTGGGCGTTTGGTGATGGATGGATGGATGGAGGGAGGGAGGAGAAGACAGAGGGAGATGGAGAGAGGTGGTGTGATGAGGGGAGGGAGGGAGGGAGGGAGAGCTGCAGAGAGGAGGTATGGAGACGGAGAATTATGGCTCTGGCTCGCTGGCCGACTGGAAAGTGTAAATAGAATGAAAAACGGGCCGGCTTGTTGACGCTCGGTGGCAGTAAGGGCGACGAGTGGCGAAGACCAAAGAGGTCCGAGACTACAGCTGGCCCGCGTAAACATCTCCATGAAAGCAGAAAGCGCCGGGCGGGACGGTCACCTCTCGGGGATGCCAGGGCAGCAGTGCCTCGTTTTTTCACTGCCCGCTGCTGGACGGGAGCCCGCTGGCAAACCGCTGGCACTCAGATCACAGGGCACTGTCCAGTCCCCGCCGCTCCAAACGGCTGCTCTCACAGCGGTGAAGGTGAACTTCTGGTGCTCATGGGGTGATTGGCAACAGTGATCAGTCTGGCCGAAAGTGGTGATGTAACTTTGTTTTGCTCAGAGGCCAAACAGAAAACTTGGAACATGAGGCGTGGTAATGGAGTAGAGGGGGGTGAATTCAGCATTTTAAATCCGCACAACTTGTTGTGTGCACGCAACAACTCAGGCCAGTTTCCCTGAAACTATACCAACATCAGAACATGTGTTAAATTTATGATGCATTTTTTGTTTTTTTCAATTCCATTTTTTTTTGTCCCAGCCCATTGAGTAGCCAAGTCATCTCCTGATATTGAATGCAAGCATCTCCTCCAAGCCAAAGTCATCTCCTGATATTGAATGCAAGCATCAGGTTGATAAAATATTTTCCCAAGTACTGTTCTCCTCTCCTCAGCCATTTCAAACTGCTTCTTGGGGATGGAGGAAGAGGACTTCAGGGTCTCTGTGATCTTCAGATCCTCCCTAGAGGAAGCGAGCCAGGCCAGGCCAAGAGAGGAGAGGAGAGGAGTCTGGGGGTTGGGGAGGGGTCCTCAAGTGTCCACTCCTTGATGTGGAGGGCTGCTAAAGTTAGCCTGGAGGTCCGCCGTGCAATCACTCCCAGAGATAATTGCTCCTTCTCGCTTGGGCTTCTGGATACACACACATACACCCACGCGCGCGCGCACTGTACCCACCCACACCCACCCACACCCACACCCACACCCACCCACACCCACCCACCCACACCCACCCACACCCACACCCACGCACACACACTGTACACACACACACACACACAAAGTGAGATCTCTACTCCCGCTGCAGCACACTGGAGGCGGTGCAGTGCCTTTTAAAGGCTGGAAAAAGCCCAGGGTCCTCTTTTTGAGCCGTGCAGGCTGGGTGAAGGGTGAGGGGGTGGGCTTGAGTGGGTTGGGATGGGGTGGGGGGCCTCTTCTGGACCGGCTCCCTGGGGGCGCTCTGTGATGTGAGAGGCTCACTCGCCAGCTCTCCTGATATGATGTGAGAACGGATGAGAAACTGTATGCGTGTGTGCGGAGGCGGAGCTTATTCTTGTCTTTTTTTCTTTTTTATACCTTTTTTAGCTTTATAAATATGACATGACACGAAATATATTGTAAATGGTAAGGAGGTGGATGAAATTATGAATGTGGTTATTTGTGCTGTTGCACGTTGATTTAAAAAAAAAAAAAAAACACTATTTTGCAGAGGAAGTGGTCACTTAAACTTGAGTCTAAGCAGACTAAGTCTTACTTTTTTATGTCTTATGTCTGCAAGTTATCTGACTGAAGACTGCATGGGGATGAGGTTTTCAAAAATGCTTTTTAACACGGGCATCACTGCAGACATTTTTAATTGAAACATGGTTATGTTAGAGGCTAGCTAGGCTTAGTTCGTTGCTACATACCTTTCAGATTTTTGGATCTCATTTAGTTGTGTATGGCAGCCCTCTGCTATATGCTAGCAATGTGCAATTACACCTTGTCTGTCTTGCTGGGACTGAACAGATCCCTATTCCTATTATACTTTTCAGTAGTTCTGTCCCCCCTGATCACGTTTGCGTCCTTGTCTTAAGCATCGCTTAAAGGTCACGGGTAACAGCGTGTCATAGAGATGGCCATAGAGGTGACTCTCTCATACATGTACACACACACACACACACACACACACACACACACATGATAAACCTGTGTTTTGATCTGAGATCAGTTGTCTGCACAGCAGATTCTCTGCAGTCATTCCCTCTTGTTTGACCATAACAGGTCATGGCAACTGTAGCCGACAGCAGCCAATCAGTAGCCAGGAAATGTGACTGCCAGAGGTCCAAAGGGCCCCCTTACCCTCAGCTGTGTGAGATTATCTTTTTCATCTTGTCCTTGCAAGGTGTGTGTGTGTGTGTGTGTGTGTGTCAGTGTGTCAGTCAGCCTCTGGAGCCACCCCGCGTGTTTTTAAATGAAGTCCCACTCTTTATTTATTTATGTTCCTAACAAAGGGGCCTGACCAGCCTGAACTCTTGTCCTCTTTTGGGTGCTGTCTCCATGGCATCTCTCTCTGTGTGTGTGTGTGTGTGCGAGCGAGCGAGCGTAACTGTGTGATGTGTGTCCCTTTTCCCGTTCTCCCTCACTACCCCACTCACTCCCTTCCTCTCTCATTTTTCCACTTTGTTCCTCCCTTTCTCTTTCTGGACAGTTTGGCAGTGTAGGGAAGGAACGCTATTAGCCTATAGCATTAGGATAGATTCACTCTCTCACTCTCTCACTCTCTCTCTTGCTCTCTCTCTCTCTCTCTCACACTCTCTTTCGCTCTCTCACACTCTCACACTCTTTCTTTCTTTCTCTCTCTCTCTCTCTCTCTCTCACACTCTCTCTCGTCTTTCCCGTCACTCTCCGCCACCCCAGCCGGAATTCCAGCGCATTATCCCGGGATTAGCGGCACCAGTCTGATGGCCGGCATATTGTTTGGCCTCCTAATCTACTCCATATTTATCCTGCCCACGTCGCACGGCTTTATGGAGTTTAATCTATATATAGCGGATGCCCTGAGCAGCCCCTGCTCGACCTGCCCTGCAGATGGACCTGGCCATCACCTCATGTCCCTTCACCTCATATGCAGAAAGACATAAACTACCACCCAATCATCTAATATGGAGGTGTGCTGTAGCAGACCTGTAGCGGGTGGTGCAGCGGCTTTGATTCCTGAACCAGACATTGAGTCCCTGTCGCTTTGGATAAATATGTCAGTTAAATCCTATTTCACTTTTCTAAGTTATGGGCTAGTACTGTCAGCAGGCACAAGGTTCTTGTGTGTGTGTGTGTGTGTGTCCAGGCTTTTTGGCTGCTCCATTTGGCAGAAAGTGAGTCCACTTTGGACCAGAACAGCTGAAGTGATCCTCCGCTACTCTAAGATTGATGGGCCAACTTAGGGACTTAACTGTTAGCACACATTTCCCTGAGGAGGTATCAGAAGATGACCGATGAATACTGAAGTCCTGTGTTCTTTTAGAACACACACACACACACACACACACACACACACACACTCCCTTGCTTCTCTCGTTTTCTCTCTCCGCCTCTCCCTCCCTCCCCTAAATACACACACCTTCTTGCACCCACTCTCTCTCTTCCATCTCACCCATCTCTTTCTCTCTCACTCAAACATATATACACACACACACACACACACACACACCATCTCTTCCCTGTCTCTCTCATATATACACACTTTGAGCTGTCTGTCTTTTGTCACCACTGGCACTGCGGTGTGCTGCTATTTGACTGTCCCAACACTGCGGTGAAGTCGCGAGGTGTCTAGTGTTTGCACTGGATAGGGTTTCATTGCAGCAGGCACCGCTGGGGTTTTCCCTCTTTAACTCACCTCTCTCTGGCACACACACACACACACACACACACAGACACACACACACACACACACACACACACACACAGACACACCACTCTTGGCACTACTTCTCATTGTCTTCTTCCTGTCAGTCTAGCATGCAAAAGTCACAAGATCTTTTTTTTTTCTTTCATGCCTCGTTTAAGTAGTTAATTACAATTAATTGCTAAATCTGTTGGCCTTAGGATTTCAGTTTCACTTTCCCTGACACACACACACACACACACACACACACTATCTCTATCCCTATCCCTATCTGTCAGTCGTCTCTTGTGTTTGTCGTGGAGAGACTTGTGGAGGTGCTGCCTCGTCTCGACGGGACAGGGGGTTCCTGACGTCTTATCTGACGTGTGTTCCGCGTTCCAAGTTCCATGGACCGGACGGGCAGACCTGAGCTCACAGGAGCGGTGTAAACAGCACGTGTGTGATTTACGAGTGCTCTTTTCACTGTTTGAAAAGCAGGCGGGGCACCCACACTGTTTACTGATCCTCTGAGGTAGACATACCGTTAGGAGGGTGGGAGGTAGGAGTGAAGGGTGAGAACTGAACGTGTGGTTGTGTGTGTGTGTGTGTGTGTGTGTGGGCTATGAGGTTACCAATTCTCAAAATCAAACACTTTTTTAAAAAAAGTATCGAAGTATTGAAATCGCAATTCTTGACTTGGTATCAGAATCGACCCCCCCCCTCCCCCCCAAATTGTGTAAATCCCCCCTACATGAATAACCTAAGGGGGGAATTCCCCCCCATTTTGAAAAATGAATTTTAAGCCCTGGTTTTGGCATAGAGTGTGGTTTCTGTGCATGACGAAAGTAGTCCTCACTGCATAGGGTGCTGGTGGTGGCAAACCCCGACATCACTCCCTTCCCAGAACCTGGTTACTGGAATCATATTGATTTTAAAAAAAGTATCCAGGGCTGAAGGCACGGTTGATCAGCTGGAAGCTCCCTCTGTGTGTTTTTCCAGGAGGCTCTTCCCAGAAGTCCACACCCTCCATTAGTCAGGATGCTTTTCAGAGAAATCCTCCTTTGAGCCCCCCTCGAAGATCGACAGGCAGGTCATTGTTTGAGTGCCTTAGTGTGATTGGAGGACTTATTTCGGAGGAATAATTATATCCTGTCAGAATGTCAAACATTGGATTGCAGGCCTAGTTTTATCATCCTTAAAGACTAGGGTGACCACATACTCTCATACTCTATTGGCCTTCACCACAAATAGATTTTTGATTTAAAGTCGATCTGTATTGAATGTGAACAGCAAAGTTCCCTGTGGTAAAGGTGCTGTACGCCATTTTAATCCCAGTGTTTCCCACACACTTATTTGTAGCAGCCTGCCACAATATCAACATTGATCGCCATGCAAGGATTTTCTATGTTGTATTATTTAAATGGGATGAAATCCTTTCATTGTAAAAGAGGCAAGAAGAGGCTACACCTTTGCTCTTTTTCTCTATTTGCCCCTTCTTTGCATGCACATTTAAAGAAAACAAACAACCGTGCAAAGATTTGTTGTTGGAATGGAAGACGGCTGGCTAAATTGTGGTTAAATCCGATTAGCGTCATAATCGTACAATGCCAATTTGCTTAAAACTGTTGCATTCAAGTTAACATTGCAAAGTTTTTTTTTACAATGTAGCCTAGTCAATTGTGAAGATGAAACTCTTCAATTAAGTTAAGTGCAAGCATAAGAAGCCGTATCCATAAGCTAACATTAGAATGCGGTTGGGTTGTCGAGTTTAGCATACTGTAACGTTACAGCCGATTGTCAATATTGACTATTCATACAAGTGAATAACTATATGCTACTATTAATTGTATTGACTTGGAATGTGTAAATGGAAAGTCTCCAAGATTCAAAAGGGCTTGTCCCAAGGGGAAAATGTATTAGTTTGAAAGTTAAAGGTGCGTTAAGCGATGTTACGCGGTTTCTAAGCTAAAACATTTTTTGTCACACAGCAAACATCACCTCACCATCCTCTAGTTGCCTGTGCCCTCACTGTAAAAACAGTGCAGCCACAAAAACAACTTGGTCCAGCCTGGACCATAAAAACAACAAACTGTTCCAGCCCATCACTGACGAGATGCATGTTTAGAAGAGAGTTTCAATTGCACGGGAGGGGGTAGTAGTGAGCTAGCTCTCTACCTCTCTAGCTCTCTGTTTTGTTTGAACGTCAAGAGAAGTGACGTTACTCAACATCGCTTAGAGTACCTTTAAACACACGTGAGGAAACTGAACAGTTCAGTCAGTAGACTATGCTACGCTATCCAAATTTGTTATTTGTATAGGGATTTTTGTTTCCAATATCATAAGACAGCTGAAGGGGCAAGAAACAGAAAGGTTGAGCTGTTGGATAGGAGGAGGACCACAACTGACATGCTGGGGGAGAGCGATTCATTGCTCCTCTCAGTCCTCTAGTTGTCCATTCAGGCTTTGCACCAAAACAAAAACAAAACTCTGGTGTTTGTACACAGTTCTAGCTAGGGCTGCAGCTATCAATTCTTTTTGTAATCGATTAATCTAGCACTCTAACTCAAACATTAGGCTACAAAACTAAGCCCATTTATTGCAATTTACCCATTTAGTGTTTATAAGTGCCAGTGCCAACAATTAAATAATGTTCAAAATGCTCTCTAAAATTGCAGCCTCTTGTGCATAACAAAGCTGTCCATACTATGTTGTGAAGTGCTGGGAGGGAGAAGAGGAAAAGCAATATGTAGGCTATTAATATGCACAACAAGTTTCATGCTGTAATCTAGACCTGACATCAAAGTAAATATCTGTTTTATGTAGATTTCTACACCTGCAGCATTTACCATTAGGCTACTAACAAATAATTTTACCATTAGGCTACTAACAAATAGCCTACCATTAGGCTACTAAAAAAAAATTTCTGGGGTGAGCCCATTTGCTATGGTAACCTAGCAACCTGTGTGTGTGTGTGTGTGTGTGTGTGTGTGTGTGTGTGTGTGTGTGTGTGTGTGTGTGTGTGTGTGTGTGTGTGTGTGCACGCGTGAGGGAAGATGAGGGTGCATGCATGTGTGTATAAGAAGGGGTTCTTTTTTAGGCATACTGTCTTGCAATTGAACGTGAATAAGTTTACTTCTTAAAAACATCAAAGCTAAACATTATATCACGACATCGCTACAAATACAGTATGTGATTTAAAATCAGCCAACATCAATGTAGGCTATAGGCTACGTAGATAGATGATAGATAGGCTAGATAGATTGATAGATGGCCTACTTTATTGACGCTTGGTGAAACAGCATGGAGTGGATGTTTTCGGTTCAGATGCTTGTTCTTTTCCTTTTTGAGTATGTAATGATCCCAAAACTTTACTTGAAAACTTTAGACATTCTCTGCCATTTATGGACACCTTGACTCCGCTATCGCGCCAGCTATGTATCACGATTCACACGCTAGTGGTGTGCTTCCTGAACAATGGTCCGTGTGGATCAATCAGATCCCTGTGCGTATAGACCCTTTCAACAAGGTAAACAAAAACAATGCTTGAACGTTCTATTTGGTTCCCAATCTACTTCCTCTGCATTAAGATAACATATTGAGTGTTAAAACAGAAGCCTTGTGGGGCCAACTATGATGCTGATAATGGAACTCTCTTGAAAGGGTCTATAGTGCGCGTCATAGGAATTTAACGAGGCTTCGAGGC
This sequence comes from Alosa alosa, assembly GCF_017589495.1. Taxonomy (NCBI): domain Eukaryota; kingdom Metazoa; phylum Chordata; class Actinopteri; order Clupeiformes; family Clupeidae; genus Alosa; species Alosa alosa. The sequence goes on from NC_063205.1 coordinate 17,781,830, forward strand.
AGGGTTTTTGCCTCGAGTAATTTTTGTAATCGAGTTATTAGAGTAACTCAATGAATCGTTTCAGCCCTAGTTCTAGCCCTGTAAATGGCTAGAACAAACCAAGTCATAAATAGTCGGATCCAATCAAAACAATGTAATTACTTGAGATGTGCAAATGTGATAACTATTAGTGGTGATTGATGGGCAAAGGTCCAAGCTGAAGCGTCACCATGTGTCTGTTAGTAGCTGGCACCTTACAGCAACAGTGTACATATATTGACATTAGTGTAATTTTGGCAATGGACTGAAATTTGATCTCCTGCAGCACTCCCATTTAATGGGGCACGGATGTCCTAGTTTTGTATACTACCCAGTTCCCTTAATTTTTAAAATTAGGTCGCTATGTTTCCTCTGCAGATAAACCTTCACTTATAACTGAAGAATGACATGAAAGAAAGTGACATGTTGCTTGCCAGTATTTAGTTTTCGCTTGTGAGAAGCATATCTAGTATTCCACTAGATCATGTGGCCTGTCCAAAAGCTTACCACACTGGAAAACACACACAGGTCGTTCAATCACCGGGTATGTCTGTAGTAAGTGAATTGGACCCCTGCTGTGTGTATGGCTGTTCAGGTAAAATGATAGTGGGGCATCTCGGACTGAGGGTCACTACTGCTAGCTGATCCTACTGATCCTGAGGGTTGTCATGGTAATCCAGTTAGGGGAGGTGGACGGGGCTGTCATTACATCCACGCCATCAGTGGTCTTAGCTCAGTGTTGTCAGCACGCAGCCTGGCGCTAATGGAAGTCACGCTGCTGTATATAAATAACAGCCTGACCAGCACAGCATGTCTTCCCCCTGGACTCCACAAGGATGGCATCTGAAACGGATCAGTCAGATCAGACTATGGTCTCTAGTGTAGAGCCTGAAGTCATCATCAGCAGGTCTCTCTCCTCTGTGACTGTCACTCAGGATTCCCTCTCTCAGTCTCTCTCTCTCTCTCTCTCCCCCCTGCACTCTTTTCTCTATCTGTCTTTCTGTCAGTCCCTCTGAAAGTCGCTCTCCCCTCTGTCTTTTTTGTATTTTCTCTCACTCAGATCGATTCCCTGTTAGTCTTAGTCACTTACTCCCTTTCTCCTGCCTCACATCCTGATGCCGTACTCACTCTCAGTGAAACATATACCCAGACATATCTGTCAACAAGCCGATCGCAGTTAGTAGAGAATAAAGACCGATTGAGATACCGGCACTCTCATCTCAAAATGGTGCCTGAAACGGTTTATTTTTAGCCCCCCTCTTGGTTTCTATCACGCAGCGACAAGGGGATACGAAAAAGGAAACCAAGAAGGGGAAAAAAAGAGCTCTTTAGCACCGAGGGCTCTTTTTTTTTCACTTTCAGAACGAGAGGCGGCCAAAGGCCCTTTACCTCTTGCTACCATCCCCAAGAAGCCAACAGTTTTTTTTTTTTTTTTTTTTTTAAATTATTATACATTATTTTTTTTTCTTTAGAGTTTTTGTTTCTCCCAGTAAGTCTTACCAGCTTACTGTGAGGGTGGTTTTGTTTTCCATGCTTGTCCTTTTATCCATGCCTGTAACAATAAGCTGTCGACACAAGGGCTGAGCTCTGTCCAAGGTGTGCTGAATGACTATAATAAGTGTTTGGATGCCCACCATGTAGTTAAAGCCTAAAGCGGGTTTTGGGTTAGACACGTTGGCTAACCGCAACCAAATGCCTCAAGGCTGCAAGCCTCTATCAGGCTTTGTTCATCTCTCCCTCTTCATCATCTGCTGTTTACTGTAATCTCCTTTCTCTCTCTCTCTCTCTGTGTGTGTCTCTCTCTGTCTGTCTTTCTTTCTTTGTTTCTTTCTTTCTCTCTCTCGCGTGCCCCCCCTCACTCTCGCCTTCCCTTTCTCCACACCCCACCCCTTTCAGTCAGTCTTAATCCTGCTCTTCCCTCACTGTCACTCTCCTCTCTTTATCCCTGCAGTCTTTCAGCCTCAGCTTGCTACTTGACTCCAACACAAGAAGACAGATCCCATTACCCAAATGTGTTTGTATATGTGGAGTGCACAAGAGTGCAACGCTATACTGTAGCTCTGTCATTGCTGATTTCCCCACCAGCAGCCACCACCAAGCCACTCTTTTGAGTAGAGCCGCTTAGGGCTTGTGAACCGCTACTATCCAATCAAGTTTGTTGCTGCGTGCGGCTCTCTAAGTCCTGTGGCCTGGCTGCCCTCTGGACGAAGCCCAGTCTCGCCGGCCCCGCCAGCCAGCCAGCCAGCCACCGAGCGAGAGAGAGCGAGAGGGGGGATTTGGGGGACACAATGCTATCTATTCTTGCCAACATTAATGGTCAGATTAGCTCCCACTCTCTACCCGTAGCGCGCTCACGCACAGGCCAGTAAAAGGCGCGCTTTGTGCCCGCCTCTGCCTCCTTAACCCCCGCTACGTCCAGCTGTCACCCCTCGAGAGAGTGGCACAGGCCACTCTGTGGACTGGAGTCCCGCCCCCGCAGTGGGTTGAGAAGAGCGCCGCCACGATCACGGTTGGTTTAAATGTCATTGAAGAGCTTGTCCACCACGTCACAGGTTTAAAATGAAAAGAACTGTGTGTGCGTTTAATCGGGTAATAATCTGGTGCCATCCCGTTGTTAATGTACACAATTATTGCAGAGTTTAGGGGTGAGTAAAGTAGCATAGGCGTTCCTTTTCCTCTATTGCAGAACACTGTAATTTCAATTGTGGAGGATATATCGGTAAGGATTGAACTTTGGTCAAACTACAAGTCCAACTTAAAGTTAATTCTAATCCTGCGCCTGGTGAAAATTAGTAGCATTTAGCTCTCTCCATATTAATGGACTTAAAGATTATTTTAGACCTCATATTCCCGTTTTCATGTGCCTGTGTGTATCAGTTTGCTGCTTAGCTACACACCACACCCCCAACCCTCAGCCCTCCCTCACTGATGTGGGTGATATTTCTCACACCTGCCAGCTTTTAACAATTACTGCTATTAAAGGATTACCATTGTTGGTTTGTGGGAGGAGGTGGGCCGGAGGGGGCAGAGGAGGGGTGATGCTGACGCACAGCCTGGTGGAGAGCTGGAAGAACAGCCTTGTTTGCCTTAAGGGGCTCGCTTGACGCTTTAGCCAAAGAAAGAATGAGCGAGAGCAAGAAAGAGAGAGAGATATGAGGGGGCGGAGGAAGGGAGAAAGAAGGGGAGAGAGAGCGTAGGAAGAGCGATAACCTATATCTTGAGCAGCTTGTGCGAGAAGGAGTTGTGCAAGTATGCAAACAAATCCATACAAGTCGTCCAAGAGCTCAAGTGCTGCCCTGCCATTTGCATGGCTCACTCTAGCCAGCACACATAGCTCCCTGCCGGCTCTTAAAACAAATAGTTGTTTGCCCACAGTGATTGTGAAGTAATTTTTTAATTGTTTTACCTGATCTGTTATACTGCTATACTACTATATTTTTACCATGATGAGTTTAAGGGGTTCTCTTAAATGACTAGATTGAAAATGTGATCAAATTAGAAAAAAAATGAAGTCACAGAGATGTTCGACTATGGGTAGTCTTTTACATTAGTGTGAGTGTAACATTGATGCAGAATTGGTTGTTAATTTGCCTTTTTTTTTCCTTCTGTGGGTGAAATAAAATTGAAAAGTAGAAAGAAAGCATGCAGAGAACATTTGTACCCAACAGACTTCTGGCTTACTGCTGTGAGGTGGGGGTGGGGGGTCCGTTTACAAACACACTTGCCAGTCAGGGGTTAAGGACAACCCCCCATACACACAAGTATACACACACCTGGGGAATATCCCCATCAGGCATCCGTATGGACACCCATGCAGCCAGCTCCCCACACTGGCCCAGATAAGAGAGCAGAGGCCCCGCCGACTCGTGCTGGCCCTGGCCATGTATGGCGCGGCAAACGGCCCACATTTTTGACAAGGATTCCAGCCAGATAGTCATGTGCCGTGTGTGTGTGTGTCTGTGTGTGTGTGTCTCATGTCCTCTTGGTAGTCATAGCAACCCATAGACAGACTTTATGAGAAGGCTGGGGGTCTCGAAGAAGGAGATGGGGGGATGAAGCTTGTGGGAACTCTGTAGATTTCAAGACTTAAGACTGCAATCTTTTTTCAGAGGAATCTGAGCCGAAGGGTGTGTGTGTGTGTGTGGTGCAGGCTTTCCTGTGCTATTGGGTTTGTGGGATATATTTGATCGGGAAAAGAAAACCTATGAAACTTTTCTAGTTCAGCAGTGGCTGGCTGATCATCTCACACTCTCACTCGCTGCTCTGTGGCTACTGTTTCATTAGTTTTCCTCAGACATGTCAGAGCCCTCACTCACCTTCACTCTAGGCTTTCTTATCAGGCCCTTGTTATCTCTCGCTTTTGCCTTCTCTGTGTTCTGTGACCCCAAAAATCATCGGCCTGCTTTTGAAGTCGCCACACCTGAACTCTGGGCTGCCCCTGGGCCTCACAGCGTATTGGTCCATTAAGAGAAGCCGTTACTCACCTGCCTTGAGGCGAGCATTCACCTCTCTCACTCTCGGTCGCTCACTCTCACCTTCTTGCTCTCTAGGTTGCTCGCTTGCTTGTTCTTTTCATTAGGTGCTTTTCCACTGCGGGTTCCTGCTGGTTTTAAAACTGGCACTTGTCTTTCATTCACTTAAATTCACATTTGACTAATAAGTGTCAAACATCCCTGAAGTACCGACCCTGGGTGCTTCTCCCCTTAAAACGGCTCTGAAGGAGGTCCTATGTGGGCGGTTCCTGCGGTCGGAACACTCACAAATGTGGGGGTTGGCCTAAAACGGCCCACTAGAAACCCTTGCATTGGAATATGGCATCGCACAGAGCTCCGACTGAGAGAGTACTGTTGACCCCCACACACACACACACACACACCTCTTACACCACTTCTTTACAGACCCCTTTGCAGCAATACAATGTTATATTAAGCTTAATAAATTCATGAATTATGCGCACCCTTCATTACATCAGTGATTCCTTTCTACATTTTTCAGAATCATTTGCAGCCTAGTTCTGGCTCACGCCTTGTGTTGTGAAGCTCCTTTTAAACAGTATTTTTACTTTGGCTATGTTCTGCTCTTCTCTCCTCTTGTGTCAGTCGAGTAGTGGCACGCTGTAATTGGGGCCTGCTTACTGTTCCTCTTTGAGGGTTGTTTTTGAAAGTTGATGAGCTAATGTTTTCAGGAGTGCCAGAGTATTGTGATTCGTTGTGGAAGCCCCGAAGCTGTGCGCCAGGATTTGAGAAGGTCTATGCGGTTTGGCTTTGGCTCATAATCTCTTACTGCCTCACTTGACTAGAGGGGCCTATGCCAGCGTCGTGCATGAGTAGCATTTGTTGAAAACAGAACTTAGATACTCTGATAAAGACCGAAAGTTAGGGATGAACAGAAAATTAAACTGAAGACCGAAGAGGTGGGATGTCTTAGTGGGGAAAAGAGAGATAAGCAGCGAGCATGAAATACTGCCATTTTGCAAAGGGGAAAAACTCTGTACAGGCAGTTCACTAAATTCTGTTTTTTGCCGTGTGGTATTGCAAGCAGCCTCACTATGTCACTGCATCTTGGAAGTGCTATTGCTGCCAGCATTCCATTGCGTTCCAGAGAGCCTGGGCGAGCCAACAGAAGGCAAGCATCCTTCAAAGAGCTGGCAGCTCGACCTGCTCATACGTTAACTCTGCATGCCGTTGATATCGCCAGGGTCAGATGGGTTCGCTCAGAAGAAATGCTGCATTTCTTTGGACTCCTGCTGTCATTTAACACTTTAACTCTCTCTCTCTCTCTCTCTCGCGCTCTCGCTCTCTCTCTCTCTCGCTCTCTCTCTCTCTCTCTCTCTCTCTCTCTCTCTCTCTCTCTCTCTCTCTCTCTCTCTCTCTCTCTCTCTCTCTCTCTAGGCCTGCATAGACGATAACGTGGACATGGTGACGTTCCTGGTGGAGCACGGGGCGGGCATCAACCAACCTGACAATGAGGGCTGGATCCCTCTTCACGCTGCGGCCTCTTGTGGATATGTGGACATAGCCGAGTGAGTGGACAGAACCGTTTTGAGTTTTGTTTTCAGTTTTGCGGGTCCACAGTTTAATTTGGTTAGCCCATCCAGGTGTTGGCCATGCATGCAATATAAAGACACCCTCATTACTTTACACATTCCTTTCCCAGTGTAGATTTGAAAACATTTTAAATCACTTATGCCTGAACTCCTGCATAATTTGGGTACACTGAAGTCTTACAGTTATGAGACTGTAGGTCAGATGTGCAAATTTTAAAATGTAGTGTCCTGTGATGTGTCCAACTTGCCTTAGTTGCTTGTAGAATTCCACCCCAGTGAGCTGTCCAGATGAACTGTCACAATAAGCAGATGCAGCTCTTAAGCGTTGCAGAGACCGGCGCCAACATGAGACCTCATTATTCTCAATATAACCCCGCACATCAGTGTCGAACTCTACCTCCACCTGCTGCGCTGTTGTGCGGGGGTTTGTATTGATAACAATGTTGTCGGAGTAATCGTATGTCAAAAGCAGAGTGCGCGGCACCCAAGTCTGCGCGGGTGTCCGCAGCACTTTAAGTATTTCCGACCACCTTAGCCTGCCTCCCATGTCCTCTGGCTCAGCTAAATGCTTAAGTGTGCTCCTTGGGCTCCGGTCCAGCTCTATTAGTGACCCCTGTCTGCACACAACCTCTCCAGTGATGGATGGTCCTCAGTTTATTCTTTCTGTTATTCTCTCTCGATGCCCTTTACTCCAGCCCCCTTTGCAATACATCAATATCCTACATAAATGATAGACAGACAGACAGACACAGCAGGGTATCAGATCAATTGTTAATTTTTTCTAGACCTTTTTGTTATCGTCCAAAATCCACACCCTCAGGTTGTTGGATTTGCCATGCATGTGATTGTGATTGTGTCGGTCTTCCTCTGCCATGTTTTAAAAGGGTCGGCTACACGATCCAGAGGCCATCAGACAATGAGCCGTGGGTCCTGGATGATCAATTGCAATCAATAATGTATTTTATTTTCTGCCCACTCTTGCAAATTATGAAGGTGTTTTGAGGCAGTTTCATTGGGTTACTTTCTCAACCTAGACATTGCCTTACTTTCCCCTAATACAGTGATTGTCTGACCTTTAGTTTGACCAGTGCTAACTGCCTTCACAAAGGAACATTTAGCAGATTTAAAAGCTAATTAACACCTGTTCTCAGCCGATAGACTGAATTGACATTCACACAGCCGTGGCCACCCTAGTATACAGTAAGCTCATGGCACTAGTCTTTCCCTGAGAATGAAACGTCCCTGAAGTTAAGATGGACCCATTTGAGGTGGTTGTTTGAGGGTGGGGGTCTGATGGATTGTGGCACTCTCTGATGTCTGTCTGTAAGACTACAAAAGTAGTGAGGCCAAGGTTGGGCTCTTTTGTTGAGAGGCCGACGTCACAAGGTGTATTTTTATTTTGGATTAAAGTAGTTTTGATATCAAGTTGCCCCCTCGGTTATTCTTCAGAGTCAAGAGGGAGACTTTCAGGAGAACAGAAGACGCCTGAGATTTTTATCAGTGGACATTCAAAGCCCCAGTGAACCTGTTCTGTGTTCCTTTGCCACTCATTGTTCAAGTTACTGGTGGGGGAGTTCTCTGACCTTAAAATGTCAACGTATTATGTTTCAGAAGCCCTTTTAATAAATGTCCTATCAAGAAGAAAGAAACTGTTACTGTCAAATTTAATGAAGTGATGTGTCGACATGAACACCTCAGCTGCATTGGGTTTTTCTTATAATTACACTTGGTGAGGCTTCTCTGCTGACACTGTAACTCACTGAAAGTCATAATGAAGACTTATGGTTTCTTGAAAGCCACTGTGGCTCACCCCTGGCTAAATGAACATATCACAACTTAAATGAACGTCTCCAGTCTCTCTGGACTGAGATGAGTTATTATTAGTGAGTGGCGCTCCACACTTGTCTATTGTGGCGTTAACTCCCATTACCAGAGCCGGTAACCCCACCCTATTGTTCAGCAAGACAAGGGATTTCTTGTTCTGGAGCCGTACAATGGGACGACGTGGAGGTGTAGTGAAAAGACTCCTCGAATGTAGTGCCTTCCGTACTGTGGAGGATCCGTGAACGTCCTGTGGTAGCATGGCGGCAGAACACATGTGGGCTAACTCCTCCTCTCCCTATTAGCAGGGAAAACACTGTACTGGAAGGCAGTGACCAGAATCCTTCAAAAGCCCAAAAACCCAGTACCACAGCCTTCCCCAATCAGGGTGGACCACGAACCACAAAGCCCACGGGGCTTGTAAAAGAACCCCAAAATAGGCTTGGCTGAATGCTAATGTGATCAAATGTATACCTTTGGTTTGTGGACCCCGGTTTTTTGAGGAGGGTTTTTTTTAAATGTCTGGTTTTAGAAGTGGTACATCTCTGAAATGAAAAGGGGCTGCTCACTGCCCACATCAGCGACGATCCTAATTGTTAGCAGCCTTAGTCGTGTGTGTGTGTGTGTGTGTGTGTGTGTGAATGGCTTGTGCAGGCCTAGTGAAAGACGTTTGAAGGAAAGAGAATTGTGCTGCACTGGATTGAGTAATCTATGAGCAGCTGAGCATTAAAGACATGTCTAGTCATGTTGCTAATCGCATTTGTATGGTGATGACGATTTGGAGACCCTCTAGAGGTCACTATGGGGGTCAATGGAGTTATTTGTGTCAGGGTCTTTTTTTTTTTTTTTTTTTTTTTTTTTTTTTTTTTAAGGTCAAACAGTCGGCCTAAGCATGCTCAAGGGAGTAACAGCACTGTTTTTCTACCAAATTATATGCTCCGTGGTGTCTGCTTCAAGCTGCTAGCTAGTAATTTGAAGCTCAACACACACACTGACCGCATTATGGTATGCATTTTATTGATCAACAATCAAAGATTGTTTTAGAAATTCCATTTTTTGGTATATATGTCAATTAGGTGTCCCACATTCTCAATTTTACATCTCGACAGCTCAATTTTCTGTTACTGAACCTGAGACTCTGTGTCTTTCTTTCTTTCTTTCTTTCTTTCTTTCTTTCTTTCTTTCTTTCTTTTTTTCTCTCTCTCTCTCTCTCTCTCTCTCTCTCTCTCTCTCTCTCTCTCTCTCTCTCGCTCTCTCTCGCTCATTAGAATGTCACTCAGCAACCGTAGCAATGACATTAGAAAAATGTGCAATGGTCTCTTAATTTTTCCCAGAGCTAATATATTTATTTATAGGTTGTTTGTCTATTTTATGATAATGTCCCCATTTACACTTCTGTGTGTTTCTTTTTTTTTTTAGGCTTATATGTCAACCACCCATATATATGCATGCTTGCTTGATCTTTTTTTTTTTTTTTTTTTTTTTCCGTTGGTTGTGCTTTCCAGGAACCCATTGAACCCATTTCAAGGGTTTTAATAATAGCGTGTGTAGAGCTTGAGTGAGTTAAGCTCTGTTAACCTTGTGCTTCTGCCTCTCCAGGTATCTAATCAGTAAGGGTGCAAGTGTGGGCGTGGTCAATAGCGAGGGGGAGACGCCATTGGACATCGCCGAGGAGGAGGCCATGGAGGAGCTTCTGCAGAACGAGATCAACCGACAAGGTACGGCCCACAGTGCCCCAACTTCCCCTTGTGAAGGTTGTAGATCTTCCCTTGACCGATGCACAGACATCTCAGATAGGCGAGGGCGAGTAAATATCCCTGCGATGTTGGTGATTCCTCAAACCAAGACCGGTCTGCTGTCTGCTTGTGTGACCCCATCATCTGTGTGTGACACGTTTGTTCAGGTTTTGGTAATTGATACCCGTGCCAGGCATCGTCAGGGGCGGGTCCTATTTGCACTGGATCATAGTGCGTGCAGCCAGGCCACTGTTACCCTGCATTCATATCAGACAGCGAGGCTTTGGCAGCCTTCCAGCACTCCAACACCAGTACCGTAGAATACAAGTTCCACTTGTCTGCTTTCTCACAAACACACACACACACACACACACACACAGATTCTCTCCTTTTTGCTCCCTCTCTCTCTCTCTTATCCTCTGTAATCCCTGCTGTTATACCACCGCTGTGTGTACATCATGTCCAGGTATGTCATGCGTGTGCCATCATACTGGATTTAAGAAATCGAGTGAACGCAACAATGCCGTGAGCACCACCCCACCCTAACCCCAGCCCCTAGTCTGCTCTTGCTTGGTTGCTTACTTGGGCAGAGTTACATAATGGAAGCTGGAGAAATGCGATCCACTTCACTTGGACCTTTTGTGATCCTAAACTGGATGGAAGGCGTTTTTCTATTTTTGGCCTTGGCCATTCTGGAGTTGATGAAATGAAGCCCGCACCGTTGGTTGGAAGGATTTGTTCAGACATGCGGCGATGGCCCCTAGGCGCTGTAGAACTCCGCTCCACTCACAGCCCAACTACTGGGAGGTGATGGCCATAGCCTTTGTGGCGTGGCAGGGGGCTGAGCCTCTGATTTGTCTGGGCCTTTCTGCACTTCTCCTGCGCGTCTGTGGGTGTAGGGTCTTTTTTTCCGGCTCCGACTGCTGGACCGCTTGACATGGCTCGAAAGTGTTCAGAGAAACGCCTTCTCTACACAGCTTCCCTGCAGCTGTCTAAGGAAAAAACGTTACGCACTGTGCATTTAAATATTGTCAATTTGCATGAATTTGTGAGCGTGTGTGGGCAGGTTTGAGAGTTGTGAATCCCTGCATTAAAATAAGACCCCCCCTCCCCCTTATGCTACCATCTTGGGTTTCCTATGAGAAATGAAGAGCCTCTGGCTCTGTCTTTCACGGCTGGTTTGCTCAGATAGGGCCTCGCAAGTGGTGTAAGACAGGAGCAGGGCTGCGCTCTCTGAAGAAACCTGAACCTGACCCTCGTATGTCGGAGGGAGTCGAGGGCAGGAACTCTGGGATCTGGGGCAAGGTTTGTTTGGTCTGCTGTGGTCGGGGCATATCCCTCAACACCCTACCCGTCTAAAGGGTTTTAATGGGCAGCTGGGAGTAGTGATGATATTCCCAGCCTGCTCTGCTGTTAGCATGTAGTGTTCCTTGAGAGTATATTATATAACTGCCACAGCTTAACCCATACCTAAACAGAATGTGGCACATCCCAGCCAATAGCTGCTGTCAGGTTTTATTTGTGCCGATTGACGGACAGTGTGCTTTTGAGGTGGGGTGACTGCTTGTTGCCTGCAACCACCCTGTTTCCTGTGCTGAAAGATGTGCTCCACTTTGGTCATACCCTGTGTACTACAAGAAGCATTCGTGGAATTATTTTTTTTTTATTTTTGCCCAAATTTCCCTTGGGATCAATAAAGCATCTATCCATCTAATCTAATCTAAATCCCATCTTTTGCCGTTTCCTGATGGGATTGCTTTTTAAATGGGTCAAGACGGACACTGAAGTTTATTCGAGTCAAGTCTATTTGAGGCTGAAGCATGGACTGATGGGTCAGACTCCGTGTCAGCAAGCCAAGCTGTGTATTGGACAGAAAGGCCCATATAGAGCTTGATTGTGCCGCCGCTGCCGGTCCTATCACAACATGAGAGAGAGCTCCATTCTCCTCACTCAGAGGTGTGGTTACATAACGCTGTTGTGTAATGCCCTCTGCGCCTGTAATGTGATTTGCCTCTCTTGTCTTGTGCTCCATTCTGAGAGAGAGAGAGAGACACCCCTCCCCCCCACCCCAGTCATGGGGTTAAATATGTCGGACGGACGGACCACAGTTCCCCCACAACCCTCTCGACCTTTATTCCCTGCTGGCTGTGATGGCACACCACTGTGGGGGTCAGGTGACTGGGCTTCCTGCCACCCCCACCCCCCCCCACCCCGAACCCACCCAATGCCACTCGTTCCAGAGGGCTAGCCAGAGGGTCTGTGTCGAGCAGAGAAAACCCTCACAACCCCAGTGCTTGGAACAATAGCTCCCATTTCTCTCCCCTATCGATGGCCATGTGATTCAGTCCCTTGTTAAATGTGGTGACGAGAAGGCCTTTTTCCCACGCAGTAAAAGGTTCTGCTTTATTGGAAGGTATTTTTCTTAGTGCTTGTTTGTTAAATTTCCTTCCTGTTAGTTGTAATGTAGATTGGATGTGTCCAAAGACAGTTGTGTTTTTTGACTCACAAGGCTGAACAGAGGCTTGTGGCGAGAAGGGGCGGGATTATCAGTCAGCTTTTGATTTTCTGGCTTTTGTCTGTTTATTTTCACAGGGATGCCTTTATGCACTGGCACAGGGTGCAAGGCTTTCTTGTAAAACCAGCTTTGAATTTGGGCCAGATTATCCAAGAGGCTGCTATTTTGTGGTCTTGTGGAGGTCAATTAGTCTTCCTGCTTTTTATAGAGGCAGCATGTTGCCCTGTGCTCTGGCTAAGGTCTTTTGTTCCACCTCTGCTTTGCTTGTTACTTGTGCAGTGATGGGGCCCTTTGTAATTTAGCAAAGAAGAAAAAGGCCATTATGACGTCTAGTTGTTACAGCGGGCACTAATAACGTGAACAACAACAAGAGGTGTGACTTACTAACTGAGATCAGTGTCTTGTCCTCATCGCCCCCTGTACTCACTGTCCTCTGGGCTATAGAGGGTTGCGTATTTGCTAGCACCATCAGTGACCTCATGGTATGACTGCAGTTTTGCTTTAGTGGCCCTCTAACAGTGATTCTCTTAATGTTTTTATGTAACGCTCTGCAGCCACACAATGCTATGTACAGGCTGGCCGTCACAGTGGAATAAAAGGACTAATTGAAAGCCATTACGGCTGCACAGTGTAAACCACTGTAATGGCATCACGTGGGTAGAACCAAAAGAGCATGGTCTCTGTGAGTGAGCACTGTGGTTGCTGTGCCATGTGGCTTTGAACTTTGACCTCATTTGGTGGCTTGTCCGGGATCGATCCAGTCCAGTGCACGCCTTTGAGAGAACAGAGAGTTTAGGCAGAGCTGTGTCCAGTTGGCCCAAAAGTGGGGCACCGAAACTGAAAACTGTGCATTATATTTAAAGGGCTGGTATTGATTGTTGTGCCAGTTGACATAACCCACATGCACCATTAAGTAAACCATAAAATCTGTTACGATATAAAGAGTTTCAAATAATAGTTTGGTTGTTTGTTTTGAAATTTCAAGCCAAGCTTATGGAATGTTTCATCACAGTGGAATGAGTTGAAACGGAGCATTCCTTTATTTTTTTTTTTTTATTTATTTATTTTTTTTTATTTTTCTTCTTCTTCCCCCGTTTGAATTTCTTCCCACGATTGAGCTACATACTACGCACAGGCCTTGCTCTGTCAGTGAATTTGAGCAGGAATGTTTAGCTGATAGAAGCGTGTCCCATCCCTCCCTCTGTTCCTTGCCTTTGGCAAAGGGCCCGTAACCTCACACAACTTTAACCACTCCCTAGCCAACCTGACTGTCAACCAGAATGGCTTTCAGAATTGCCACAGGTCATCACAACACTGCTGTTGGCTCACTACGTTGTATTGAAATGAACCCACACGCGCCAAATGTTATTGGATTAATGTTAGATTGATGTTTGCTTTGGTTTTGGTTAATAAGAGCAGGTAAAGTCTGAAGCAGGAAGATGTGTTTCTGTATTTCCATCTCCACAGATTTGATTATGTGTTTTGTTCATTTGTTCTGGGATGGTAAAACTGTAATGTTTGTCACTGCTGCCTACAGTATTTACCCTGAGATCTTTTTCACTTTTTCCATTTTTTTCTTTTGTCAGAGGAAGATGTTTGAAATGCCATGAATGAAACCTCATTATACTGTATTTGTTTAAAACCAACTTTTTTAGTTTTGGCCTTCATCTTGGCACACATCTGTGTAATTTCCAGAAAGAAATCAGCCTCTCTCAACTGTTCGACAGGTTAGAAAGGGAGCCATGTTTGATAGTATACCTGCAGCTGAAATGTTGGAGTCAGCCCCTGAGAGCTCTCGTCTGTTTACGTAGTTCTACATGGTCAATTCCAGGCAGAAAACGCTCTCAGCAGCTGCCAGACGACCTGCATTTAAGCCCTCGGCGCAGACTTGGGATGGACAAGACGACGCATGCCTCAACGCGCTGGAACCTTATATAGCATAGCCCCATTGACCTAGTTACCAGATTTACCTGTCATCTTAAAGAACGTTTGTCTTTTCTTTTTTTTTTTTTTTTTTTTCCTCCCCCCATTGAAAAAATTCAAGATGCAGTTTCTGGAAATGCCAGGACAGTTAGGGATTGGAAACGAGGTCAGACTCTCAACGCCTCCCTCTAGCGTGCGACCAGCAGTGTCCTACTCCATGCCAAAAATTCTCCCAGATTTTGCTCTGAGGGGACTGCTTTAGAGAGGGAAATGAAGGAGAGCGTGCTAGTTTAATAGGACAGAGAGTGTTTTTTTTTTTTTTTTTCTTTTGTTTGTTTTGTTTTTTAGCTGTGAAGGATTATCTTCACTGACCTCCCTCTTGTGCCATACATTGGCGATGTCTGAGGATTTTAAGGGAGTAGTACCTGTTTGCTTAACCTTTTGATTCCTCAATGGTTGGCATTTGCTTGCTCCCATAATACGTTTTAATCTGAGGTTAGCCAAATGCCGTAGACTGCTGACTCCAGTCTTATACCATGCAGAATGAGACAGCAGCAGCAGCAGCAGCGCTGTGCCAGGTCCGGTTTCTGCATTGTAAGGTTTTTCATCTCCTCATCCTTTTGTAATAGCTTGCCAATGACATTACACTGTACAGGGAGCCCCTCACACCCTGGCCCCTCACACCCTGGCCTTCTTTTAACCACACGCCCAGAGTGGTATGGGGAGAACGTCTGCAGGAGCGATGGCTGACTGACAGCGTAGTAGTAGACCTACATTCAAGCAGAGCAGGCCTATGGGTTTTTCTGATTCATTTTTTCCACCTTTCTCTGCAACATTTCATAGTTCCCCAAGGTTCAGTAAAAATATCATGCATGTTTCCTGGCCTTTGTTGAAGCGTCCCACTTTGTAGGATTGTAAAGAAGATTTTAAAGTGCAGGATCTGACTGACTACCCTCACTTCACCCCTCCACCCTTTTTTTTTTATGCGTTTCTTTTACCAGGAGTGGACATCGAGGCGGCCAGGAAAGAGGAAGAGAGGATCATGCTGCGAGACGCGCGGCAGTGGCTCAACAGTGGCCAAATCAACGACGTGCGGCATGCCAAGTCGGGAGGCACGGCAATGCATGTCGCCGCTGCCAAGGGATACACAGAGGTTTTAAAGTGAGTTCACTCGCCGGCCAAAAGCAAGCCAATAAACCGAACGCCCAGAGCACGTTGTTTTCGCCTCCTTAAAAGAAACCATCTCTCTTGCTGACGCTGATTATAATAGCAAACATAGCGGATGGAAGGTGGACATAATGGTGTTGTCGCCTCCGTTTGTGATCCCTCTTACGGGCTGTGAGGCTGGAGAGCAGTTCTCTCTCATGCAGGCAGGTAGCTTGCGTTTCCTGGAGCACGTCTCCCTTGTTTATCATGGTTGCCTTTGAAAGCCTTTGCCAACTGGTATCGACTGACCGCCAGGCAACCCGACGGAGGCTCCCGGTCCATCTGGCGCTGGGAGGTTGGCCAAAATGTCTAGCTCCTCTCAGCAGCTGTAGTGACGAGGCCGCACAAACCTGCTCTTATATGCATTTATACAAGCAGGTGTGCTTGAATGTAAATTGTGATACACATTCATTGCAGACGTTATGTGTTTTGTTATTGGAGTAGTGAAATCCTTTGTTTACTAAGTCTACCCCCCACCCCCCCCGGTACAGTATAGTGTCAGCAACTTTGAATCCTGGCCATCATCAGTCAAGTTTAGACAGAATTACCTACACCAGAAAAAAAGTTTTTTTTACCTACACCAGAAAAAAACATTTTTGCATTAATATCACAACATGTCCCCCTCCCCCCACCCCCGCTGGATCTTGTGTTTTGCAGGCTTTTAATCCAGGCAGGGTATGATGTAAATATTGAAGACTATGACGGCTGGTCTCCCCTCCACGCCGCAGCTCACTGGGGGAAAGAGGAGGCATGTAGAATACTTGTGGAGCAGCTGTGCGACATGGAAGTCATCAATAAAGTGGTACGTGCTTCATTTTGTTATGATAACCTAGTGGTGAGGCAAGTGAACCATCACAGCTGTAGAGTTGCCAGTCTAAATTCTAACAGTCTAAGTTCTAAGTTCTAACGAATTAGAAACGTAATGTTTGAAAGTGATACTGATGTGTTTGTGAGTTGGCCCCCTCCTCTGTGTGGCTGCATGTTAGCCCAGCTGGCTGTGCGGAATGGTAAAGGCCTGAATGTAGAGAATGTTCCTCTCTCTGCCCTCAGGGTCAAACAGCGTTTGATGTAGCCGATGAGGACGTCCTCGGCTATTTAGAGGAGTTGCACAAGAAACAGAATCTGGTAAGCCCACTTTTTTGGAATAGAACTGTTTAACTTGTAGGAGAATGGTTTTCTACGTACGAAAACACTTCTCCATCCACTTCCACAATCATGGAAATGACACACAACGTTCTTTGATGTTTCAGCTTATGAGCGAGAAGAAGGACGTGAAGAAGTCACCTTTGATAGAAACTACCACCACTGGGGATAACAATCAGTCACTGAAACCACTGAAGAGGTAAGCAGTGTCCACCTGTTGGACATGAGCTAGCTGGCGGGCTGAGATGACCCCATGGAAAATCCCCCCCCCCCCTTTTTTTCTTTCTTTTTTTGTTCTAATCTCCTTTTGTAACATCCCGAAGTTGTGCCCTTGCCCGAACCTCTAGCAGAGGTTGATTGCATTATTATGCCTGAACAGAGCCGTAGGTGATGGCAGGTTCATCCTATTGTCTGTGTGTGTGTGTGTGTGTTTGTGTTTCTGTGCGCCTGTGTGTGTGTCTGCCGGCTTCTCAGCAAAGAGACTCTCCTGCTGGAGCCGGAGAAGACTGCGCCACGCATTGAGACCTTGGAGCCAGAGAAGGTGGACGAGGAAGAGGAGGGCAAGAAGGACGAGTCCAGCTGTTCCAGCGAAGAAGAGGAGGAGGAAGACTCAGAGTCTGAAAATGAAGCAGGTCTGTGACAGACACTCCTACGTACATCCAAAATCAGTTATTACTTGAAAATATATTTTATCAATTGGAATGCAATTGTTATTATGCACACTGGGCTTGTTTTAATCACACCATGTACCATGCAAGATCTTACCATGGCCACACTATTTCAAAATGAGTACTACAAATGAAAATGTTCCCTTAAATGCCACAGCATCTATAGGCTGCTAAAGTGACCAGCTGGTCAACCAGTTGCTGACCCTTATATCTCGTCTCCCCCCTTTAGAGAAGAGTAAACCGGCCACTACAGCCAGAGATACCAACAGCACAACCCCAGCGCCAGCCACAGTTTCCTCCCCAACTAGTCCAACCAACCAGGTGACCCCCACCTCGCACGTCAAGAAGGTACGGCTTCTTACCCAACACCTCACACCCCCCCTTTCCTTTCCTGTCCATTCCCCCAGCGTTTTTTTAAGATGGCTTTGATGAGATCTCATAGCTTTTAAGAGGGTGGAAGGGAAATTTTATATTTTACAACTGTTATTAAAGTATGTTAATATCTTTCATCCCAAAGGTTTTAATGTAAAAGATGAGGTGTTTACTGTTACACAAATTAGCAACAAGCCTTCCATTATGCTTTGTTATCAACCAATGTCATATCTCGGCCATTGGAGGAGATGGCCACAGACAGCACTTTTTTTACATGCATATTAGGTGGCCAGGGAGTTAATGCAAAGTGCAAACACTCTTGTAGAGAGAGAGAGAGAAAGAGAGTTCCCTCCCCACACCGCAAAGAGTTACGATTAGTTTGTGAGAAGTTCTTCAGCAAACATGGCAATGTAGAACAGAGGGTGAGAGGAGAGATGGGTAGGTGGAGAGGGGGGGGGGGTGTGGGATGACATTCCCGGTAGTCAGTGCTGTGAGGTAGGCAGTACTTGGAAGCACTAAGCTAAGCAAGTCTGGGGCCCCGGCACTTGCCAGACCCATCGAGCGGCAAAAAACTGGCTCTTAAAATGGCACCCACAAGCTCCCGTTTCCCTGTGTGTCTGCTGCCCCCTGCAGGAGACCGCGGCCTCTGCATCCGTCGAGGAGAGCACTGCAGAGGAGGCAAGTCTCAAATTGAATGGAGAAGGAGTCACTCTGTCATTGGCGTGTGCATTCGTTTGTGATGTCCCCTTTCCCCATGACCCCCCCCCCTCCTCGCGTGTTCTTTTTTGTGTGTTTGCTGCACTGGCCACCAGCATCATTGTGAACATCATTGCATCCATAGGCCACAACAGCAGTGTACACATGTCTGTCTATCTGTGTGTGTGCGTGCTTAGGTTTGTGTGTGTGTGTGTGTGTTTGAATGCACACACATGTTGCAGATTTTTCTGACAGGGTGGATACAGCTATTTTATTTTTTTCTTTCTATTTTTTTTATAATGCATCTGACATCTAGCTCGCTTTGACCTAATCATGGCAGCATTACCTAAGGCTGGATTTAGTAGTGAAAAGCCCCGTGATTAGTACTTGACATTCTGATATTGATGAGGGGAAACTGCTCTAGTACTCCATCCCAGTCATTGTTTGCACCTGGGTTCTTCAGAAGTGGCCCTGTTGTTCTTCAGAACATCCTGTTGTTCTTCAGAACGTCCTGTTGAGAGCTCTGCTGAAATGACCCGTCCTCTATGCCCGAGTTTCCCCTCACACACACAAATAATATCATCTCCCCAGCACCTCCGTCCCTATATGTATAGAATGTGAAAATGATAAGGTTGAATGTAAAGATAATCCTCTCTAGATGTACAACCATGTGCCACAGAGAAATCCCACATTTCCTCTCTTCCTCTCAAGGAAAAAGCATTATTTCCCCTTTTCCCCCCTTTTTCCTATGCCTCAAGCACACACAGCGTAATGCTCTATCTAGTCATGGGTAATGTGGGAATGCCATCTAGGCTTATCCTAAACATCTATAAAATGAAGATAGAGTGATGATGCAAGATTATCACTATGGTCTAGTCATGATCAACTGGTAAACAAAATGGAAGTGTTGTGTTTTGAGGCATACATATCCTCTCACTTTCTTTCTTCTTAGTTCTCTTTTTTTCTCTTGCAGTTTCAGTTTTCTGTGTTTTTATTTCTTCTTTTTTGTACTCACTACCCAGTATTTTGCACTTTCAGTTTCTTCCCTTAATTTTGCTGTCTGACCCATGAAGTGTCTGTTGCTGCTGCTTCTTTATTTCGCTCATTTCTCTTTCTTTCTCTCTCCCTTTTCCCCAACCTCTCTCTCTCTCTCTCTCTCTCTCTCTCTCTCTGTCTCTGCCTTTTTCTGTCTATCTCTCTCTCTCTCTCTCTCTCTCTCTCTCTCTCTCTCTCTCTCTCTCTCTCTCTGTCTCTGTCCTCTCTCTCTCTCTCTCTCTCTCTCTCTCTCTCTCTCTCTCTCTCTGTCTGTCTGTCTCTGTCCTCTCTCTCTCTCTCTCTCTCTCTCTCTCTCTCTCTTTCTTTCTTTCTTTCTTTCTTTCTTTCTTTCTTTCTCTCTCTCTCTCTCTCTCTCTCTCTCTCTCTCTCTCTCTCTCTCTCTCTCTCTCTCTCTCTCTGTCTGTCTCTGTCCACTCTCTCTCCCTCTCTCTCTGTCTGTCCTCTCTCTCTCTCTTTCTCTGTCTGTCTCTGTCCACTCTCTCTCTCTCTCTCTCTCTCTCTCTCTCTCTCTCTCTCTCTCTCTCTCTTCTCTCTTCTCTCTCTCTCTCTCTCTCTCTCTTTCTGTCCAACTCTGCACCCTTCTCTCATGGTTGCTCTTGTCTTGGGTTGGCTTAAAGTCTGAGTTTATTACTCCCCTCACACCTGTGGCGGAGCCAGGCTGTCCTGCATTGTGGCGTCAAGGCTTGCGCAAAACTGGCATTTCTCTTGTGCCCAAAAAAGCTATGGTGAGGCATCGGTGTGTTCCAGAGATGTTACCCCACTCCACCTCACCCCTCTCTCTCTTACCAGCCCCACCACAACCCTCCTATCCAAAGCCCCCTGTGCCCCTGATGTCCCTTCCTTTTTTAACCTTTAACCGTCTCTGCCAAAAAGTCCAAGACAACGTTAAACCCCCACCCCCCACCCCCCACCCCACCACTTTCCCTCTTCCCCCTTCCCCCTTCTCTCGTTCCCCAATCAGTGGGTCTCTTGTTTTCTGCATGGGTTTCTGGTTGACGCACTGTGCCTTGGTGTCTGCACTGTCTGTGGTGGTCTGTGCTGTTCTGCTTTCTGCTGCCGATGCTACTGTGAGCCATGCAACTCTTCCCCCCTCACCCATCTCTGCTGTGTGGTACTGTGTGTCCGTGTGACTTCACCGCTTTTGGCATTGAGGGGACAACCTGTTATATATAAATAAAAAACTGTCTTACCTGGATTAACAAAACTAATATCTGTGTTTGCCTGAGCGGTTGTCTTCCCGCTGTCCACGTAGACAGTAGAAGGCGGTTGGGACAGTGGACAAGAGTTTTCACAGAAATGAGATCTGAGAATGTTTGCACTCTTATAGTCTTACTCTGTGCTGTGCAAACGTCGTCCAGACATTTTGTTCACCTGAGTCCAGAGCATGCTTGTGATCCCAGCCCCCTCTCTCGCGACGGTGTGCCCCGTCCTTCCTACGGTCCTGCACTGCTGCTGTCTGGTCTGCTGTGTAAGATGCGTGCTTGGGAGTCGCCCTTCTCTGGCCCTCCCGTGACTCCGGGAGAGGGAGATTACCCTGCTTCACGTCCCAAATGTACCCACCCTCTGTCCCCGTTCTGTCTCCCCCCCCCCCAGACCTCTCACCCAGTAATAATCACAGAAGTCTGTTCTGTCATCATAATCACCATCATCCTCATCATCCCTGTTGTTCTGGGTGGATTCTGATCTGTTTGTCTTCCTCCTTCTCTTACCCCCCCCCCCTCCCACAACTACCACCCATCTACCCCTCTCCCTCATCTATCTCCACTCCCCACAGCTCGCCTCGTCTGGTGGCAAAGTTTCGCCCAGGGACGACAGCAAGGATGAATCGCCGTCCTCGTGGCGCCTGGGTCTGCGCAAGACGGGCAGCTATGGCGCCCTGGCCGAGATCACCGCCACCAAGGAGGCCAGTAAGGAGAAGGACACGGCCGGCGTGATGCGCTCTGCCTCCAGCCCCCGCCTGTCCTCCTCGGTGGACAACAAGGACAAAGAAAAGGTGCGTCACCATTAGGTCATTTACAAGGTCATGGGAGGTCAGATAAAGGTTATTGGCAAAGGGCTGTTTTTGTTTTGTGCAGTTCCAGGTTTCAGGCTCTTATAAACTAATCATACAGACCTTTTAACATGAGTAATTGTAGGTGTAATACCTAGTTAATAAATGATGATTTGTTAATAGTTAATAAGGAATTGCCTGGGTGTAACATTTTAAGCCTAATTGCCAACAGGAGAAGGAGAAAACCCGACTGGCCTATGTGGCTCCCACCATCCCCAGGAGGCTGGCCAGCACGTCCGACATCGACGAGAAGGAGAACAGGTGAAAGAACGAGAAAAACACGAGAGTGAGCGTGCAGTGGTGGGAAGGGCGGCCTCTGACCTGTCCTGTCCAGACCTGACCACTAGAGCACCTTCTGCTGGCCAAGGCCTAGAGCACTCTGCATGCTACGTGTGTGTTTATATATGTGTGTGTATTTGTGGGCTTATGCAGCCGCTACACTGTCTCTCAGTGTTATGTAAACACACACACACACACCGAGTTAGCAGTTAGCATGTGACATGATCTATTGATTAGTCATTTCAAGATCAGATTCAGCTTTACAGTCCGTGAGCGTACACAAACAAAGTCGATAAAATAGTTCTAGCATCTAAACAAGTACGTAGCTTAATATTGCATCATTTACAGATAGGAGAGGCAAGAAATATAGATATAGATAAGGTAGTGGAAGTACAAAAATATAATGCTTAGACAGTGATGTTTCAGGTAACTTGAAGAATATTGGTCAATGCAATGAGAAAGTAGAGATAAACACAGATTCTGTATGATGTGCAGTGAAACTAGGGCTAGACAAAAAAAGCATAGAATTTGTAGTTGGTGATGCCAGTGAATTTTCAGATGATGGATGTCAACCATACAGCCTGTTTTATGCAAATCAGATCAACAGTATTTGAGTTGCTACTCGCCGCCAGGCACTTGTAAAGTCATGATCTGTTTGGGAACTGTGTGGAGCGCCCAGGTTCTATTGTGAGATTCTGGTTCCCCCAGGGATTCTGCTGCTAGTTTGGTACGCAGTGGCTCCTACACCAGGAGACGCTGGGACGATGACCTGAAGAACAGTGAAGGAACCGCGTCCCAGAACAGAACCAGCTATCAGCGCAGGTTAGACCTCGCCTCTGGAGATAACAGAATCCTAACCTATGTTCTCCTCGTTTCAGCCTCCCTTTAAGAGAACCTTGGGGCTCTGTTTGCCATAACCTTTCCCCTTTAAGAGAACCTTAGTCATCTGCTGCGTCAAGCTGCCTTTTAAGAGAACCCTGTTATTTGTGTTGGCCTCAAGCTTTCACATTAACAGCTTTTCATTACCTATCCAAAAGACGAGGGATTTTTATTCAGTAGCATTTCTGAGGATCTGAAGGCACGTGCCTGTGCTTAGTCTAGTCTGGAGCTTCCCTAGCTTTTCCCGCTTCCAGGCTCTCCATTTAGTACCTCATTGCCTCAAAAGCAGCATCAGCTTTGAGCCCTTGGCAGTTCAACCCTCTACGTAACAGTCCTCGCTCTTGCAGGCTAACTTAGGACTAGTTATAACCAGTAACACTAACAAGCTCATGTGCTGTAGTCCGTGTAGTAGGCAATCATGCACTTCCTTCACTCACTTACAGAATTTTTTTTTTTATAAATATATATATATATGTTTTTTTCTGTTTGTTTATGGCTAATGTAGTACTGTTATTATGCATGTATGTGCTGCAGCATTGAGCAGCCAGTTAGGTGACCCCAAAGCCTTACCCCTTCCCCAATTGCTCACAGCAGAGCCCTGCTAGCATCTGCAGTTGTCCTGCATGATGGTCCTCAACAGCAGATTTAATGTAGATGTGATCCTGTAAGTGTGCTTAAAGAGTTAAATTGCTCAAAGATGGAGGACACGCTAGCAGGCACAACTGCGGAAAAGCTTTAGTTGTTTTTTCTGTAATGTGATCTTTTTTTATTTGCTAATGTGTGTTGACTGAATGCTACTGCAGTGTGAATATTATTTGGTTACGAATGCAAGGATATTTGTGTGTTTGCACTTTTTTGCTTATGTGTGTGATTGTGGGTAATGTTTGTATAGTGTACTTGTGTGTGTGTGTGTGTGTGTGTGTGTGTGTGTGTGTGTTTGTTTGTTTGTTTGTTTGTTTGTATTTATTTATTTATTTATTTATTTATTTATTTATTTATTTTCCCTTAAATATATATGTGTGCACATATGTGTGTGTGCGTGCAAGTGTGTGTGTGCTCTCCAGCTAACGCGCCTCTCTTGCCCGCTCCCCCCCCTCCCCCCCCCCCCCCTCCTGACCTCTGACCCCTGCCTCCTGCACGCCAGCACGTCCCACACGCTAGCGCTGGGCCGGAGCGGCAGCACGCGGGACGTGCCGGCCAAGTCCCCCTCGGCCTCCAGCCTGGACCCTAACACCTGTAACACTAAACCCTGGCAGTCCTCGTCCTACTACCAGTCTTACAGCATTCACCGAAGGTACCACTGAACTCAAGAACCCATCCTCCCCCCAAAAAACCCTTCACCCGACCCCACGCTCTTCAACCCCCGCTCCCCCCTCTCCCTCTCGACTCTCGAGTCAAGCGACTCCTGAGCTTGCACTCACCTACAGAAACACTTCCGACAGCCAGCCATGGCTGCCTACTGACACACCCCATGCCATCTGTCTCTCTCTTTCTCTGTCTCTCTCTCTGTCTCTCTCTCTCTCTCTCTCTCTCTCCCTGTCTCTCTCTCTGTCTCTCCATCTAATTCTCACTGACCACTGGGATGTGATGGTGGGTGGGTGGGTCAGCTACTGATTTGGTAAATGTATTAGCATGGGAGTTCATTTGGCTTGTCGTGATGGAACATTTCATTCATAATGGTGGTTGGGAAATGAAAAGAAGTATTTGGAAAGGTTGATCTTGCTGCTTTCCTGTGGGAGGATTTCTCTCTCTCTCTCTCTCTCTCTCTCTCTCTCTCTCTCTGCCTCTCTCTCTCTCTCTCTCTCTCTCTCTCTCTCTCTGCCTCTCTCTCTCTCTCTCTCTCTCTCATCACTCATGGGAGGTTTTTCCCTCTTCTCCTCTCACTCCTTCATTTCCTCTCCATCTCCCTCTATCCCGGACTTACTCCTTTATGTGTCTGCGTTCGTTTTTGTGCGTAGCGGTTCGTTTGGACGGAGGAACGAGGACTCCTCCACCACCACCCCCTCCACTACCACCACCACCACCTCCTCCACCCTGAGCGGCGGCTCCAGCGTCACCTCCCCCTCCGGCCACCGCAGCCTGCTGTCCAGCCTGGGCTCGGGCTCGTCCTCCACCTCTAGCCGCCCCTCCGCCACCAGCCTCTCCAGCAGGTACACCGAGGACAGCAGGCCCTAGCACTCCTCCCTATCTGGGGCACGTTTCCCAAAACCATGGTTGCTAACTGAAATGCAATTTCCCATTGCCAACCAACTAAGTTGCTCACAGGTTAGCAACCATGGTTTTGGGAAACGCACCCCTGACTGAACGATCAGCACAGGGTCAGATCGAATGATTTTTAAACTAGATCGGCACTTGGAGGATGCAGAGCGAGCGCAGAGTTGTCATATCTGGCAACATTAGCAAAAGTGTGCGAGTCAGGTCCGCTCCAAACGCTTTTATGGGTCCTTCCTTGGGCGATGCTGCACTTTTTTTGCAAAAGAAAAGCTCTCTACGCTCGTTTTTACTTCACGTAAAGTTAGAGAGTGTGCTGGGTTTGGCTGGTACAGTGGGACTTCGGACCACTGTAGCTAAGTGCACATTGCACTTTGGTTCAACTCAGTTGTTTTTAAATGTGCTATAGAAATAAAGTTGACTTGACTTGACTTGACTTGACCACATTCTCAATCCTCATCAAGGGGTCATAATAGGATATAAGTTTAGATAGGATTTGTACAGTATTATACTGCCAAAAGTGAGTAGGTCTACCAAGATGTGATCTAAGTTATTAGGTTATTCAGAAAGATGGTTCTGCACAAACTCAGTGCAGATTTATTTTATTAAACCTGGAGTTGTCTTCCCGATGTTCCCAGGTACTGGGCGGAGGAGAGCGCGGAGAGGGAGAAGGAGAAAGAGAGGGAGTCGGCCGCGGTCATCCCCACCATCAACACTGCTTCCACCACCACCACCTCCACCTCCACTACTGGCACTGTGCTGGGCTCGGAGAGCCGAGAGCGACGCAGGTCAGACACACACACACACACACACACACACACACACACACACACACACACACACACACACACACACACACACACACACACACACACACACACACATACATACATACATACATACATACATACATACATACATACATACATACACAGTGTATATATACACTTATGTCTTTGTTTATGTTTAGTCTGTACATACATATACAGACAGACCCTTCACACAGGCATACATGCATAGAGAGGAACGTTTTGCAGAATGCCACAGTGCTTGCTTAACATCTGTACTGAAGGGAGAACTTTTGCTAAACTAATTCAGTGGTATATTTTGCTAAGCTAAGTACTTGTTCGGGCTTGTAGTGATTTGGATCATGAGTAAGTGCTTGTAATTGTCCCAGCCATGCATTATTATGAGCTTTGGACATAGACTGACTTGCAACACACCCACATGTATGCGCATGCACGTACACACAAGCACACACACACACGCAAAGCGAGCACATATTTGTTGTAGATAAAGCTGTAGGCTATCCCATGACACAGCGGCACCCAACTGTCCTGCAGTGGGTTGTTTTGTGCGTGCGTGCGTGCGTCTAGCTGCCGGACGGGCTGGAGCCAGCAGAGCCGGTTCCTCTCGCCTGCTGGCCCCCTGAGCCTCACGGGGCCCAGGGAGATGAACCACCTGCTGCGGCCGGATTTTCTCTGCCTCACAGAACTTCTCCTTATAAGGCCGCTCTCCACGGAATAACCGCATTTTCTCAAGGCCAGGGGGGGAGTCGCCAGGCCAGCCGTCATGAATGAGTTCATATTTGTGGTCCAGGAGAGAAGACGACTCTTTTAAAGTAGGGAGGAGGGAAAGTGCTATTTTGGGAGCTTCTGTAACCAATCTCTCTTCGAGTTAGGACTTCAGACTATATTAGATCTTTTTTTGTAATGTGAAAGTAAAACACTAAATATGCTCATGGCCACTGACTCAGGAGCGAAAGGCTGATGTTGTTTTTTTTTTTTTTTTTTTTGCTCTTGACCTGTGAACGACCCCATGTTTAATTGCTTTAAATTCTCCATGGCTACCGGGCCCATTTCTGTGTGTGCTGTTCTTATCTTTCCGAAATGGCTTTGGTAAATTGCTTCAGCTGAACTTCCATGTAAATGCTGTGCAAATATACACACTCCATCACCGCTGACAAACAGAGGAAAGACAAGACTTTTTAACCCTTAAAGGAGTACCATCACACCGGTGTGACGGGAATGTTGGGAAATGAACGTTCTAAAGAATATCTGGGTTCATTGAATTCAACATAGAATTTTAGAACCTTCAACTGTTGCGGAACTTAGAATGTTCAAAAACCTACACCTTTACCTTCTTGGTACTGTGGCTGGTTACTCCCATAGCTCCCTAATCACAGGCTAATGTCTTTTCCCCTAGCACCTAAATTGGCCTGTATACAAGTTCAACCCTCCCTTTTGTTGAGTGTCATTTAATTAGGGTGTGTGTTTATTTTGTTTGTGTGCGCAGATCATACCTCACTCCTGTCCGCGATGAAGAGTCGGAGTCCCAGAGAAAGGCCCGTTCCAGACAGGCCAGACAGTCTAGAAGGTCCACCCAGGTAACACCGGTCCTCAACTCAAAACTTGAATTTCCCCTGGGGATCAATAAAGTATCTATCTATCTATCTATCTATCTATCTATCTAAAAAGAGAACCTGATAACCTCTATCCTATACGTAATTTGCAGCAGTCAAAACCATTAGGCAGGGATCACATTAGCCAGTGGCAAAGGGTAACGCAACGCTCAGACCATAAAAAGTTCTATCTTGGTCCTATGGTAACACAAACGGTTTGCCTTAACTGACAATTAAATACGCTCGCGTTGCGCTTTGAAAGCTGAACCAAGTTCAACGCTCAGCTTGCTCAACACTAGCGTTACGCCAGCGTTGCCACCGTTCTGCTGCCGAACCATAGAGGACAATAGGAGACCTGCCGCTTGCCGCTGGCTAATTTGATCCCCTGCCTTATGCTGCATGTTCAAATACAAGCATGCTGGGGAAAAAATCCTAGTATTCTAAATGCTATTGTAAATTACCTCACACCCCATCTAGGATATCAGGAAAGATTTAATCTCAGTTTAATTTTCAGTAACACTCCAATTCGCTGGTTAAAAATGAAAGATGTGCTGTAAGTGCCGTTTTCTCCAACACATTTGCAGCTTTTACAACGGAACTTCTGTTTACAAGCAGTTTTTAATTAGCAATCCCTGTTTCAAACAGATGTGTCTTAAACAACAGACTATTTTAATGGCTCAATTTAGACTTGATAATTGCCTTTAAAAAAATCCAATTTAACTGACGACTATGTGGTGCTAAACAGCTCATTTTAGATATAATTTACACTCTTTTACACAATAGGTTGCTGGTTTGAGCTTGGCTCTTGATCAAAATGTCTCAAAATGTACTTGAGCAAGACACTGAACCCTAAACTGCTCCTATAGTTTGTTCCTCTGCCATTGGGGGGTGTGTGTGTGTGTGGTTGAATATGAGGCATGAAATTGTGAAGGGTTTGGAGTGCTCGCAGGAGTAGAAAAGCACTATATGGATGCAGTCCGTTTACCATTTCCCATTTTGTGTCTTTTAGGGGGTGACCCTGACCGACCTGCAGGAAGCGGAGAAGACCATCGGGCGCCCTCGCCCCAGCACGCGCCGCGAGGACGAGAAGGACGAGAGGGAGAAACAGGACAAGGAGAAACAGCAGGAGGAGAAGAAGGAGACGGAGACTAAAGAGGATGACTACAGGTCACGCTACGAGGTGTGTGTGTGTGTGTGTGTGCTAGGTAGTTTCATGGGATAGAGATGTTAGCTCCAAGAACAAAATTGGTCCACTTCCACAGACAAGTTAAATAAATTGTATCTGATCTCATTATACTGATTATTATACTGAATCTGATTATACTGATTATCTCTGACTGAACATGATTACTTACAACAAACACTTCTACATAGCAGTTTTGCTGAGCCTTGTTCAGTTTTTGGCCTGTAAGAGGAATTTCTGCAGTAATGGGCAAAGAGCAGAAATGTGGAAGTAATGAAATAAACATTGACAAATAAATCATGACATGTAGACATGAGGGGTCAGCCACTACATAGATCAGTTGGGGGCAAAACCCAAATATCAATCTCTAGGGTCTTGCATAATGACACCCTCTTTGAAATGGCTCATCTGAATTTGTCGAAGCGATTAACATTTTGGGAAACGGAGAGGTAGTCCGGTCTAAATTCCCCCTCATAGTGCTGAAGAGCTTGACCCTAAACTCTCTCTCTCTCTCTCTCTCTCTCTCTCTCTCTCTCTCTCTCTCTCTCTCTCTCCATCAGAGCTATCAGCGCTACCGGCCCGGCTCGTCCTCCTCTGCAGCCAACACCACGTCCAGCGCGGCGCCCACCACCACCTCCTCCAGCAGCTCGCTCTACTCCTCCAGCGCTCTCAACCGCCCCAACAGCCTCTCCGGCATCACCTCCACCTACAGCCGCTCCTCGCGTGACACAGAGAAAGGTGAGCGAGAGGGGGAGACACGCACGCGCACACACACACACACAGAGAGAGAAAGGTGAGCGAGAGGGGGAGACACACATATACACACACACACACAGAAAAGTGAGCAACACACACACACACAGAGAAAAATGAGTGAGAGGGTGACACACACACACACACACACACACACACACACACACACACACAAAGAGGTTGACCTTATAGACAGTGGGAAAGTGTAGCGGTGTTCTCTCTCTTCCTCACGCACAGAGACGACGTTGTGTGGTGTGTATCCTCATGCACACGCACCACCCACTTACAGTTTTTATTCCAGGATGCAATGAGTGTATGGTCACACATCAAAATTTACGTCTACTGAAGACGGACAAAAACATACACGCACAATCCCACATCCACCCACCCCACCACAGTTGTTTTAAATGGACACCACCATGGCAGAAAACTGGATTCCTGATTGTCCCCCCTCGTTCCCTCTCTGGTCTCCTGGTCTCATTCGATCCTGCTGGGATGAGGAAGGTCAGTCAAGGTCAGATGAGGTTACTTCGTTAAACCCCAATCAGCCTGGTTTCTGTCCCCTGCTGAAGCGGAGGGACTCTCACAAGCCCTTTAGTCAGGCATGGGTGGGTTCAGGCACTGAGCAGCCGCCAGTACGGGCAACGGCCATTACACAGGCTTAGATGCATTACACGCACAGCCACATAGACAAACGCATGCAAGCCCTCTCTCACACACACACACACACACACACACACACACACACATTCGCGCACTCCGACTCCAGTGTTCTCAGGCCATCAGTGCTGGCATTGCAAAATGTGTTGCATACACTCGCAGATGGTGCTGGCTTTGTTGCTCACACACACACACACGCTCTCTCTGTCTGTCTGTCTGTCTCTGGATTTCTCAGAGTATCAGTGCTAGTGTTGCACAGGTCAAAATGTATTGTATACACAGTCATGGGTAGACAATCGCTCAAGCACACACTCACACTCAGACCAGTAGTGCTGACATTGTCCAGATCTAAACGCATTAAATAGGAATACGCACAAACACAATCCTGCACTGATGGAGCTAGCAATTCCCAGATCTATTATACACACACTTACTCACTTTCACATACTACTTACTGACACACATACACACTCACTCGCACTCTCACAAGCACACACACCCTACCCTTGCTTGCTACCGGACCTGTGTGTGCAGGCGCAGCGAGTCGCGGGGGCGTGCAAGTCCAGACACACTAAGCTGAATTCCACCCAGCCTAAGACTGCCCGGCTTGGGATTCACACGGGATCCGCTGTGCCCAAAGCTTATTAATGCACGGCATCCAGAGAGAACGGTGGATTTCACTGCTTTTAAATGGAATATTTACAATGGAGAAACCCCCCTCCACTCCCCTCGGGTCTCCGTCTCCCCCCCCCAACATATTGCCCTCTGTTAGAATAAACCCATAAAATATCTGGAGAAGAATAGAAAGGCTTCATTCTTCATGGGCAAGCAGTGGCCACAGTGCGAGCTTTGTTTTCCCTCGCGAGCGATCGCTCTGTTTGCACTGAGGGCCGTCCAGCCAGCTGGGGTGCGTTTGGTGCATTAAAGCAGCGATTGTGTTTAATAAACAATGTCGTTATTTGATGTCCAGGAGAGATTCAGTTGTCTGACCCAGATGAACTTGACCGCATATGGCCAGCAGATGAATGGAACCTTTTCATGTGTTGGATCATGAGGCCAGAAATTTGACATCGTTCAGTGGATGTAGATCAAAACTTGTGATTGTAACTGAGAGGGAAATAGATGCAGATATTGTGTGCAGCCAGAGGGTATATATCTTTCAAAGCCCGTTGCATTTAACGATCCATGGATACAAAACGTCTCTGCAACTCATTGATGTTTACTTGGCCCTCTCTTGTATATTGTGTCTTTGGTATGACTTTGAATCTGATGGAGTCTCTCTTTTCTCATCCTTTCTTTTTTTCCCCCTTTTCTCTCTTCCAGAGTCGGATAAGAAGGAGGAGGAGAAGGAGGGCGAGGACAAGTCCCAGCCGCGCTCCATACGGGAGCGCCGACGCCCCCGAGAGAAGAGGCGCTCCACCGGGGTCCCCTTCTGGACTGCGGATGTAAGAACACGCGTACACACACACACACACACACACACACACACACACACACACACACACACACACACACACACACACGAGCGCGCCCCCCCCCTTCTGGACTGCAGATGTAAGGACGCGTGCACGCACAAATACACACACACACGAGCGCGCGCCCTTTTGGACTGCAGATGTAAGAACGCGTGCGCACACACACACACACATACATACTGTGGGTCAGCCATGGCCTACTGGTTAGGGCTTCGGACCCCGACCAGTAGGAACGGCTGAAGTGCCCTTGAGCAAGGCACCTAACCCCTCACTGCTTCCTGAGTGCTCACTGCGTCGGGATTAGTGTGTGTTTCACCTCACTGTGTTCACTGTGTGCTGAGTGTGTTTCACTAATTCTCGGATTGGGATAAATGCAGAGACCAAATTTCCCTCACGGGATCAAAAGAGTTTATATATACTTATACTTGTATATACACACACACACACACTGATGCTTACCACCAGAAACACGCACGGACTGGTATGTACATTAGGGTATGCATTGCACACAGACATGTACATGGAACTTCATTTCATGTACACATATCTGCTATCTTTAGAGCAGCTGATGTGCCATTCTTGAGTCCTCTGCTAGCGCCAACACATGCTTTCCTACTACCGTAAATGTCCTTAAACTCAAGCTCCTGTCACTTCATAAAACACGCGCACACACACGCGCACGCGCGCGCACACACACACACACTGAGTCATCTGTAAGCACACACACACACACACACACACACACACACACACACACACACACACACACACACACTAATGTCATACTGCTCCAAATGAGTGTAATGGAAGATTGGACAGAGATACCCAGCTGTTTTATTAGGCCCTTACTAGTTCAGTTGTTCCCTGGCGAGAGAGAGAGCGCACGGCCTTTGGTGTGGGATGAGGCAGTGTTTTTATTGCATTACTCTCTGTGGCTCTACATCAAATGAAAACAGCACACACAGCTAAAGCAATTGATTTAACCGTCTCCTCAGTGCTTTACTTGAGAGTGTAAAAGGTGACCCCCCTCTCTCTCTGTCTCTTGTCTTTCTCTTTCTCCTCCTCCACTCCCTCTCTGTCTCCATCTCTCCCACAGAGCGACGAGAATGATCCGGATCAACAGTCCGACTCAGAAGAGGGCAGCACTAAAGGCGAACCACAGGTAACCCCCTTTTGTCACCTGTCTGTAGTCTTTATGAGGACCCTCCAGTCACCTCACCCTGTAGCCCTAGCCCTGTCTAGTATTGTGGGGATATTTTTAGACCTGGCTGACTCTCAGCTGGCCTGGGCTACTGCCCGACCTGTTGAGGCGAACTGTAAAAAAGTGGTGGAAATGGTCCACCTCACCTTCTTTAGTCAAGGACCCATGCTCATAGTTGTCCTATTTTGGAGCGTTGTGTGCTTCTGTGTGAAGAAGACTTTTCCACACACACACACACACACACACACACACACTCTCTTGCTCCTGGCATTTCTCCTGACTTTGGACCTGCACTAGTTGTTTTTCCCCTTTTCCACCTTCCTGTAATTGTTCTGTTGCCAGGGTGATTTCTGCAAAGCCCAAAGCCCTCTCAGACACAGTTCAGTAAGCAAGTGAATGGAAGGCCCTGTAGGAGAACGCACATGTTTACGCCTATAATTGCCCATCCGCAAATCCACCAGTGCTACTGTTCATGTGCTCTTGTTGGACAATGACTCTACTGTAGTAAACTACAATTAGCTTTTATTGACTTAAAAACAATGATAATCTGGTTTTATTTAGTTTTCAGTTGTTTCTTTTCAATGTTCAAGTCAAATCTGTGCTCTCACTCTGTGTTTGCACAGACTCAGTTCTCTCAAATTCTTTATTTATTCCTCACCGTTGTTTTAACACTGAATACTTTGTCTAAAAGACGAGCACATGTAGCACACATATTGGAATGACGAGCAGTGACCGCCATTGTTTACTGCCTGTGATAAGCGTTTTGCTGTTATGTCAAGCGAGAGCCAATTTGGCCGTTGGCCTCGCTGCTAACTGAGGAAAGGAGTGGTCTGACCGAGGGCAGGGTGGAAGCTCTTCTGGAGCCCGATCAGAGCAGCAGAGAGAGCGGCTTTGTAGTTGGGGTGGGGTGCAGTCATGGAGAGGAAATGGAGGGGCCATTAGCTCCACAGATGGAGAAAAGGGAGAGCGGGAGGGAGAGAACATGAGAGTTGGAGAGTATCGTTGACCCAGCTCGTTTGTAACTCGTGGTCGATGTTAGAGGAAGGGCGTATATAAAGGATGCTTTACACAAAGCTTCACATAGGTTTCCCCAACTTCAGTTTGGGACATCTGTTACAAATGTGTGTCAGACCTCTGTTCTTAGTGCCAAGGCCCTACAACAAGGATCTGATATCATAAACAGAGGCTCATTTGCTATGTCAAAAGCAAAAACAACCATTTCCTGGCTTCTCTTAGAAGTCAGTTAACTGTATGATTTTAGTCTTTCAGATTTGCCTTTTTTTTCTTATGGCACATCATACTTAAGACAACAGACAACTTGAATAATTTGCTAAGAAAACTGCACTCTTTCTTTGATTTGGAGGGCAAGTAATGTTCCCTTAGTGTGTGTAGCTGTCCTTCCCACCTGCCATAACACACACACACACACACTCGCTCACACACATTCTGTGGTGCTGTTGTTTTCCTCCTACAGCCTTTGTCAATAAAAATCACCCACTTCCCCTCAAAGCGCTCGGTGCACTCCTGGCTGCAGGCGGATGTGCTGACACACAGTCCAGTGTCAGTGCTGCGCTTCCTGGCAATCAAGCTCTGGCCGGCTGCATTTACGCACACACGCACACACACTTACATAATCCTCCGGGAAGAGCCTGCTCCTCAACGCCACGCCTCACTTCCTGAAAGCTTGTCCCCCTGGGCGAGCCCCCTCCCCCACACCTCTAGCGTCCATCTCTCCGGAAAGGCTCAGAGGTGCCGCCGGTTTCCATCTCGAAACTGTCATTCCACATAGGGGGAGATGAAACTGAGTGGCAGCGGCCGCGCCGTTATCGGCACTTCCTCGGCTCTTTTGCCCCCACTTCCAGACCTCTGGCGGAGGATGAAAAGGCATTGGCGGAGGCCAAGCACAGTGGGCAGGCCCAAGGCTTTGGCAGGCTTGGCAGCTCTTTCACATCTCAAGTGGACAAACTGAAGTAGGGTCAGGAGGGGGCAGTCGTATGAGAGTGACAGATTTAGATGGATGTTTCCTGCGTGCTTGCTTCATGAGGATGATGGAATAGGCCAAAATATGACCTTCATTTTTCAACTCTCTCTCTCTGCCTCTCTCTCTCTCTCTCTCTCTCTCTCTCTCTCTCTCTCTCTCTCTCTCTCTCTCTCTCTCTCTCTCTCTCTCTCTCACACACACACCTTCCCTGTGTGGCTCTCTGTTGTGGACAGCATGGTGCCTGCCAAACGAAGTTCAAATTAAATATCCACACAGCCTTTTTGAGAGGAAGGACCCCCCCCCCCCACCCCCGGTCTCTGGAGAGAAGGAGAGCGCTGAGGGCCACTGCCAAGGCAGCGTGTCTCCTTGCACTACACGTCTCTCCATTCTCTCCTCTGATGCCTCTTGACATTAGCGTCTGCTTTGCGGTGTGCGGCCGTAACTCGGCACAACGAGAGAAGAACATGAAGGAGGAGTGGGGGGGGGTTGCGGAGGGGACATGCACCACACTAATTGATTAATCTGCATTCCAGACGCACTCGCTGTCTAGACAGTGGGAAAACAAAGTCGTTCTGAAAATGTCATGCAGAGTTGTGTTCTCAGCAGCAGGTAAAGGCATTACTAATAATTCCTTTCTTTTGTTTCTCTCTCTCTCTCTCAGAGTGACCGGCTGTCCAGGTACGTGGTAGTTATTTCTCTCTCTCTTTCTTTCTCTCTCTCTCTCTCTCTCTCTCTCTCTCTCCCTCTCGTTCTCAACCCCTCCTATCAGCCTGTGACTGCCTCTTTCTCTCTGTCTGTTCCTCACACAAACACTGTGCTCGGTGTAGTCACCTTATTTACCAACGGCGTCACGCCGAACGTCACACGGCCACACACGTCTCCCAGCTCCACCTTCAGTCTTTCCTCCCTGCTGTGATATTTGTTTTTGGCGTGTTTGGCCGATAAACGATGTGCGCTCGCTGACCGTGGCTCTCTCTTCCACGTCTCGGCCCTAGGAACGACTCGACTAGCACTTCCTCCATCGACCGTTACGAGCACCTGTCAAGCCGTGGCTATGGCGAAGGGCGGAGGCCGTACAGTAGCCGGCTGGAGAGAGACGACAGCACTGATTATAAGAAGGTAAGACTGCTTTTGAGTGTATTCGGAGTGTATACGGTCAGCCTTCACTTTGTCTATCTGCCCGTCTATCTGCTCATCTATCTGCAAAATGCTCAGTTGTAGTATTTTAGGTGACCAGTGATGTGTTGGACCCTAGACTCTGAAATATAAAAGCCAGAGACACCGTTCATAACCCTTAAGACTCCTAATCCTCCCTCCTATTTCTGTTTCCTGTTCCCCCATCTCCTCGTCCCCAGCTTTACGAGCAGATCCTAGCAGAAAACGAGAAGCTGAAGGCGCAGTTACGCGACACGGATCTGGAGCTGGCCGACCTGAAGCTCCAACTGGAGAAGGCCACACAGGTCAGACGTGACTCCTGCGGCAGCAGCGGAGCAGAGGGGGCCTTTCCTCCGCTACTCCGTCCAGCCGAGTTCAAGCTTAGACGGATGCTGCTCTCAGAGATGATGGCTGAGTTGATGATGTGCTCTGTGCAGTGTTGAGTTCAGTACTGTACTGGAGTGAGTTTCGTTTCCCAAAAAAAAAGTATCTTTGGACAATTATGAAAAAAAAAAAACCTCATTGTCGTTGGACAACAACTACAGTTAAATCATGAGATCTCTCTCTCTCTCTCTCTCTCTCTCTCTCTCTCTCTCTCTCTCTCTCTCTCTCTCTCTCTCTCTCTCTACCATGGTTGCTCTCAACCACTAACCTGTGTGGAAACGCAGTCCTGTACTGTACTGACCAACACAGGCTAATGTAATGACTTTTGTATGAATAAAAGAGTTTGCATGTTTGGTGAGCTGTGTACTGTTAATTATCTGGATTTATTCAGTGCTAGACAGGAAACTCTGTCTGGACCCCCCCTCCCCCCACACTGTGTTTCACCCAGACATCCAAAAGCCACGAGTCTAACTCCAGACTGGTGATTGTGATTTTGTTGCGCCATTTGTGTGTGTGTGTTGTAGTAAAGCGCTGCAAATGTCACTCTGGTCACGGTTCTTGTTTGTGTTGCAGAGGCAGGAACGCTTCGCTGATCGCTCGCAGCTGGAGATGGAGAAAAGGGTAAAGATGATTTATTTTTTTATTCTCTTATCGCATCTCTGCAGCACTGTTAGAACGAACATGCCCAGTGCTCCTTCCAACCCCACTAGACATTTTTTTAAAAAGTTCATAACAGTTCCTCAAGTTCATAAAGTTCCTTGAGTCTTCTCACTTTTAAATAAATCTTTATCCATCTCAAATAAACATAGTTCACATGTTAAATGATTCTGTCAGTGCTAAAAGCTTAAGTTTTACTGTGTGCTATATAAACAGACAACAATCATCTCCTTTTTTTATGTGTCAAGTTAAAGCTAAATGATAATCCACTGCCAACTGGTTTATGTCTGAAGGGTTCAAGCAGGCCTCAGTATCAGCTGGGTGGTATGGTTCTTTTTAAGCCGAGTTCCTACAGCTCATTTGGCTATGCTACTCCTGGCTGTTCACATATGCCCATCTAGCTGACGAGGGGGGTGTGGGAGGTTTACTCTACCCACCCCTCTCTCCTGTACAAGCCAATCACAAGCTCCCTTCTGTACACATGTGTGTGTGTGTGTGTCTTAGAGCTTGTAGGCAACGTGTGGTTCACCTTTGTTGAGTGTTGGTCTCTGTTACTTGCGACCTGGTCTGTGTGTGTGTGTGTGTGTTTGTGAACGAGATGGGAGAGAATGCGTCTGGATTTTGCTTCTGTTTCATTTTGATTCTAAAGAAAGAACATGAAAATGTTTTTTTTAGTCTTTTTGCATGTGCTGTTTTGGACACAACAACCACACCTGTAATGTTTTTTTTTTTTTTTTTTTTTTTTTTTTTTTTTTTTTTTTTTTTTTTTGTTTTTTTGCACCACCACCTTCAGCTCCCCATGAGCGTCACCACACTCTTGCTAATTTAGACCCAATTTTCCCCTTCATCCAGGTCATCCATTTCGAGGCTGTGAAAAAGCAGTCTCCCTCTAATAATAAGTTCCTACCACAGCCTCACCCAGACACCTCCCAGGGCCATATTCATCACATTCACATTCATGCCCTCACGTAACCGGTCTGCCTGTGCAAACATGGGCTATGGCCTCCCGGACCAACACAGCCATGCATCGCCCTCAGTCATGCATGACTGAGAAACTCTTTGGTTCACTTTTCTTGTCCTCCATACGTCATTCCATATACATTCCATACTGTACACTCCTCGAGGGGAGATGTATACCTACCTATAAATACCTACAAATAACTTACCGACTGAATAACTAGGCTACTCCCCCATTTCACAGCAACCCCTCAGGTTTTTGTCCTCCATGCCTCACCACCTTGCTTGTTTTTTGAGCTTCCACACCTCTCTCTCGCTCTCTTTCTTTTTTTTCCTGTTCATCCACCTTTACTTTTCTCTACTCATTACATGTCACAAACTGCATCCATCCATCCAGACATCCATGACCCTAACCTCAACGGTACACATCAATTGGTCTGTACTGACACCCACCAAATAGGATCTCCATTCATGTATGGGATGGGCATCGCCTCGGGGTCAGAACCCACATCAGCCCCTCAGGGGGTTTTAGAGAGGCTGTGGATGCAGTCTGTGTGAATACTCTGTGTGTGTGTGTGTGCGTGCTGGGCGATGTCTCACTGTGCTCTGTGAATATATGTGTGTGTACGTGTGCGTGACTAGTGTCAAGTAAACACTCTTTGTGTGTCTCCACCCCTGCAGGAAAGAAGGGCTCTAGAAAGGAAGATTTCTGAGATGGAGGAGGAACTTAAGGTAACGCTCACAATGATTGCTTAACACATCACGACTCATCCATCTCTCTGTGTTTACTGCAGCTATGGTTTAGACATTAATCATGTTTATCTATCTGTGACACATCGTAGGCCTAATTTTAAGGATGTTTGATTAGTAATTGGTTGATGATTATTTCAAAGGGCTGGACCTTTTGTTTTATCAGTTACTCAAATATTGAAAAGGGTTGTTTCGTCTAATGGTGCTCCAGCCTGTATGCTCTGATTCTTGAATGTGTATGATATAGGGGGGGGGGGGGGATTCTGTTTGTTACTTTTGATTATTTTTATGGTTTGTTACCATTGATTTCTACAAAAAATGGGTGCTAGATGAACAATGAAGTGATTCATTTTAGTGTCCTCAGTAACATCTGAACCGGAGGAATAATTTGCTGCAAGTTTTTATCGGTTTGATGCAACTCTCCTGTTGAAAATGACAGCGTAAACCTTGTTGTGACTGCAGTGAATCCTGTGTGTGTGTTTGACTGTTTGTGCGCATAAGTGTGTGTGAGTGTGTGTGGGTGTATATCAATTTGGTGTTTTGAGATTGTAGCGTTCAACATCCTGCAGCACAGTCTGCCTGTGTACTTCAGCAAGTCTTATTGTTTTGAAAATGACTGGTTGCATTCACAAGTCCTTCGACACTTATCTGCCTTGACGGTGCTTGTTAGCTTCTGAAAAGGAGTGTCAGATTGAATGTTCTGTCTCAGGAAACACAAAACAAAATCCATTATGTCTTAATCAGCAAGTGCTGCTCATTTCCAGGAGCTGTTGTTCGATAGCTCGCTCTATCTGCGGAGTCCTGCTTTGCTGAGCAATTCTGCGATGCCATCTCCGCTCTTTCACGTCACTGCTTTCCATAGATCGCTAGATAGCACTGATGATAGTGTTCGACTTCGAGCCATTTTCACTGTTACACAAGCCTGTCCTCATTTTTTGTAACAATCTCCCTTTCCTGTTTTGTCTTCCTGGTTTTGTTTTCTGTTTTTGTCTCCCTGATACTTTT
This sequence comes from Alosa alosa, assembly GCF_017589495.1. Lineage (NCBI taxonomy): Eukaryota > Metazoa > Chordata > Actinopteri > Clupeiformes > Clupeidae > Alosa > Alosa alosa. Next base: position 17,821,011 of record NC_063205.1, read on the forward strand.
TCCTGTTCCTGATTTTTTTTTTTTTTTTTTTTTTTTTTTTTTTTTTTTTTTTTAACAACTTATTTTTCTCTCTCCATTTTGTCTGAACATTGTTTTGTGTTCTCCACTCTCTCTTGACTGCCTGCATCTCTCTCTGAATTCTCACTGTCACTCTACACTAAATCTTTTCTGTCACCCCACCTCTCTCCCTCTTTTCCTGTTTACTCTTTCTCATCTTTTTCTTCCTCCATTCTCCCTTAACCTCTCTCCATCCACACCCCACCCCATCTATCCTTTTCTTTTTTCCCTCCTTTTCTCCTCCACCTCCTCCTCTCTCTCTCTCTCTCTCTCTCTCTCTCTCTCTCTCTCTCTCCTGTGTTGTGGTTTTCCTGCAGAACCTCCACCAGGTAAAGCAGGTTCAGGCGTTGAGGCAGCATAACGAGAGGCTGCAGGCGGAGAACCGCGCCCTGGCGCGCGTGGTGGCCAAGCTGTCCGCCGCCACCACCACCTGCAGCTCCTCGCTGCCCGCAGTGGACCTGTAGGCTCTCCGCCACGCGCCCAGACAAAACTACCCACCCACCCACCCTCACCCTACGCCATGCCACCTCCCCATGGCCCCCCAAACAACAACAACAACAACAACAACAACAGCCACCTACCCACCCACTTGTCCATCACTCCCTTCTTTGTCATGCTCCATTAGTGCTCCGCCCCACGCCTCTAGACAGGCAGGTGCACCCCCTCTCCTCCCTCCTCTGCCTCTGAGCCACCCCCTTCCTTTACCCCTGACTACCACCCCCCCCTAAAATGTTCCCTTCTACCATGCTGGGTTGGCTGGGTCGGCTGGGTCATTGTGGTCATTACTTTAAAAAAAAAAAGAGCATAGATAATGCTTGTGTGTGGTCTTGTTGGATTAAATAGATTTAATAGGTTGATCACCTATGGACCATTTGTGATCAATTGTCACTGACAAAAGCAAGTCCTAAAACGGCAACAACAAAAAAGCTTTTTTTTTTCCAGTAATGAATCACACTGCAAGTGTTCCCCCCCCCCCCATTAGTTTTATTACCCCCACCCTTCCCCGTCCCGCCCCTCCCCTCTGGTGTGGTGTTCTGAAGCCCCTCTGACTGGTTGCAGTTGCATTGGTTTGGCTTCTTTTGGCTTCTTTGCATGATGTGGCTTCTTGTGGTTTTTGAACCCACAGACAATGTTTTACGTTCTTTGCCCTCCCCTCCTACACACACACACACACACACACACACACTTTGATTGTACAATCAGGTCTCATAAAGACCCCGTCTCCCAGACCCCTATCTCTCCCCTGTTTTGTAAACTGAAGCCCGGCCTGTGTGTTACTGCCTGCAGCAAAAGTCTGTTGCATGGCTTCAAGACACAAATGCATCATGACTACGTTGTACGACGTGCGACATTCCCTAGGGGCGGCAAAGGAATGTAATTAACACCCATTGATGGCTTGGAAGTGAAATTTGATGGTTTGGAAGTGAAATATGACATCGGCGTGCCAAAATTCCTCAGCAGAGCTTGTCATAGAAAGGTCCCATTAAATATCTATAGGAACCACTGTCGCCAGCCAACCCCTGTCTTCAGTGTACAGGGAAACACATTTTTAATGAACTCTCCTTTTATTGCAAACACAATAAACTCACAATCTGATAAGGTCAGGCAATCTGTTTCTCTCTGGTTAATTGAAGATAATTACGAAGGAATGGCATAGAATATGAGGACTGATTTTCAGACGTTTAGTTTATTACGGAATGTTTCCGAGATTCTGCACAATTGAGTTTTACCGGTCAGATTCACACCATTACATCTAAACGGAAAAGAGGTTTGGAGGCTCTTATCTGATATTTGGTGCCTTCCAGGTAAACACTCCCAAGAGCGCATTTGCAGTTCCTTGTATTGTATTGGACCGATACAGTTTATAAAATAGTGTAGTAAGTCCTGTGCTTTTTGCTGTGATTTTTTTTTTTTTTTCCGCAGCATTTAGTGAACGCCCATTCTTCTTTCTGAATGCCATCAGGCCCTGCATTGCAGTTACAGATAGCGACCAAAGTGGCATTTGACCCAAGCCCCCTTGTTTGTTTTTTTTTCAATCTGGTTAGTTTTGTGCTTGTACACTGTTTCTCTTGACAGACAAAAGAAGCTCTGTTTGTTTCGCAGGAGTTTGTCCCATGTCGTGACTTCAGCTCCGTCTCTCTCTCTCTCCCTCTCTCTCTCTCCCTCTCTCTCTCTGGCTCCCTCTCTCTCTGGCTCTGTGTATGCATGGCTGTTTGGCAGAGTTTTTGATTTTTCATTCTTTTCCCTCCTGTTTTTGTTTTTGTGTTTTTTTTGGACTGCAGTGTATGCTCTCTCTTTCTGTCTCTCCTGTGTGCTTGCCGCACACCACTTGGCGTGTGGGAGAGAAAAAGAGACCCGTTACAAAGGACAAGCCTAGCGCTGTGGTTTCTGTCAGTCAGCAACACAGGCCGTGCAATTAACCTGCACCAGCACTGGGTTTTAATAGGGTCTTCCTCTTGACCATGGTGTCAAGACAATGTACTAACAGTATGTCTCCCCCCCACTCCCCCCTCCCTGTTTTGTCTTTCAGATGCTACCAGACTTGAAAGCAGATAACCAGAGACTAAAGGATGAAAATGGAGCCCTGATTCGAGTCATTAGCAAGCTTTCCAAATAGAACAGAACCTTACACCCCCCCCCCCCCCCCATTCACCTGCTGCCCCCCTTCTCTCGGTGTCTGTGCCACCCCCCCCACGTCCCAACCCATGGCAGCAAACTAATGGTATTGCACATTTAGATATTAATTGCAAACAGACATGAGTGACAAGAAAAGCTCCTTCTCTCCTGATCAGTCTTTTCTCTGTTTTTTACACCGTTTTATTTTCTATTTTTTCCCCCTCTCTCTCTCTCTCTCTCTCTCTCTCTCTCTCTCTCTCTCTCTCTCTCTCTCTCTCTCTCTCTCTCTCTCTCCTTTGTATCCTCTTTGTACCCCCTTTTTGCTCACTCCTCCACTGCAACACTCACCCCACCCTCCCTCACACGTTCTCCGTTAGATTGTTCATATAAAATGATTATGTTTCTTTTACACCGCTGACCCTAGACAGGACCACTGAGTTTACAGCAAGCGACAGCGGTGCAAACAGCATTCAGAAGAAGAAGATAAAAAAAAAAAAAAATAAGTTGAAAATCCTAGTGGGCAGGGAACGCCTCGAAAACTATTTAACCAATAAGCCTTAGTTGTATATAAATGAAAGAAGGAAGACAATGAGAAACACTTCGCTTTGATCTCTTGGGATGTCACAGAAGAACAGTTATATTCACCACCTTTTTTTTTTTAATTTTATTTGTGCCACAGAATTTTTTTTCTTTCTTTCTTTCTTTCTTTCATTTATCCCCCCCCCCCATGTCCCCTTCTTTCCTTCCCTCCGTACCAATGTCTGTGTTATAAAGGGGAGTTTAGGCATGGTGCTGGTCTCCCTCAAGCCCTGTGTGTCACCCCCCCCCTTGCCCAAAGTGCCACACATGTCCTCACGCCTCCCTAAAGGCCTGGAGGCTCTGACCTTTCAACATTCCCCTTCTGTGCTTCTGGACACACACATACACACACCACACACCACACACACACGTCTCTCCCCATGCCTCTGGATGAACCTGTGTGTTGGCATGATCCTCTAGGAGGGCAAACGAATTTCTCGCTTTACTGAAACAGGTGGACCTGGTGGAATTTAAGCTTTCACTGTATGTGCAATATGCATTTCTTTCATATTAAAAAAAATGCTTTAATGACGAGTCCCATCACTATTAAAGGGTTTTCTCCTTTTTCGTCCCCCACCTCCATCGCTTGCTCCCACCTCTCCTCCCTCTCTCTTTCCCTCTCCAATTTTTTTTCTCTCTTTTTAAAGTTTGTAGTGTAGTCGTTGGTTTATATTCTTAAATCCTCACTATGTTTTTAGCAGGTACTGAGTGAAACTGTATATACCTGTATGTATCGTTTGAGACCAACACATGGCATGCGTTTATGGTTCCCGTCTGTTACTTATTAAAAATATACAAATTCCAGAGGACAAAAAAGTGTGTTTTAAACTTTTTCTTTTTCTTCCTTTCTTTCTTCTTTTCCTTTCTTTCTTCATCATCTTTTATTAGCCTAAAGACATTGAATTACAGTAGAGCTACTCCCTTCTATGAGGGCTACAGCTACAGTGTTCAGTGCATCCTTTTTTTTTCAGTTTTTAAAGTGTTCCACAAACATTGCTGAGATGAGAATAATAATAATATAATTGCTTCACTACATTTCACACATTTGTATTTAGTCTCCTTGAAAGAGTGTTCATTTTTTTTCCCCATTTGTTTTTTTTTTTTTTTTTTTTTTTTTTTTTTTTTTTTAAACCTGTAGTATAGAGGTTTTTTTTTTTTTTCCCCCCAACTCGAAGAAACGAAACAGATAAAATCCCTATGTTATCGCTAACCCAGTCCTGTTTCACAGATGTCTACATGCACTGTCAATGCCATGTGAGGAGTCTTGTCCGGTTCGTAGCGAACTTGCCACCTTGTCGAATTCAAGTCCATGCAATGGTAAACATGTTTTTACGCTTTTTTCAGTGGCCTTTTAAGATAAAAAAAATAATAATACTGTAGTGCTGAACACAGAACGTCGCTGTAGTTGGACTGTCAGCTGTCTCCTCATTGGTTTAGATCTTTTGTTTTTGTTTTCATCCCCTTTTTAAATACCCCATTTATCTTGTAAAATAGGCGTGTGGCTTCATACATGCAAGCTGTGCTGTGACTACCAACCACTGAAGAGTTCAATAAAAATAAACTTGTACATTGTAAACATTCTGTGTCCGTTTTTTTTTTTTTTTTTTTTTTTTTAACAGTACTTTACTACTATCATCTTTGTTAATTAGTTTATATCTTTTATCCCAATATGGGAACCACTTAAACACCTTGTAACCCTACTTGGGTAAGTTGAGGGTTCTAGCTGTCCTGAGGATAAACCAACATGTAACTCCAGCTGTGTGCCACTAGATGGTGCTTTTTTTGTCCACTCATTCAACCTCCACTCGCTCAGTTTTGATCAACAGGAAACAGTCTTAACAATTTGATCACATTGAAAGCCATGGAAAAAAATAGGTATGCATGTGTTCACAATTTAGTCTGGCTTTCTTTCTTTCTCAGTAATGTTGGCACTGTGATGAGTCCTCAAAATAATGATTCCTTTCAAGTTCATATCAGCCCTAAATGCCCCACCACTCACACAATCAATATACAGACAATGCAATCTTGATGGTAGCAGACAGTTTATTATTATTGTTGTCCTTTCTTTTAACAGACTTTTGTATATCCTTTTGTATAACTTGCCATTTGTATTAAATGTCCCTTGTCTGATTGGGCTTTTCATCAAGCACACCAAGGCCTTTTTTAAAAAGGCGACTGTAATCCATGATTACAAAAAAGAAGTAACAACCAATTGTACACATTATGCATCTTTCCTTTCCTCTATTGTGTTCCATCTTTTTAAAAGGCTCTCTTGGCTTTTTTGTCACCCAGTCTGTTTTGTGTTGAGGACATTCCTCCTGCCCTGTGTTGCTACCTCCACCAGATTGGCCTAATCAGGAGCCTGACCACAACTAATGGGGAAAAGATCAGCTGGACAGGAGCCCAGGCAAAAAGGAGGAGGAGGAGGGGGAGGGGGGGGGGGGGGGGGTCACTGCTTCAGAGTCATTACAAAAACAAATGGATTTAATTACAGTAATATATTCCCAAAACAACAAACCTGGGGAGAATTATAGAAGTCTGCATTCAATTTTGAGACATACCTATGAGGCTAACAAAGATTATAACACTGAGTGTGTGTTTACATGCAGAGTTAAGCATGTAACATGTTTGTGTAAAATATGGGTTTGCGTGAATTAATATCAAAGTTGTGCAGTATGTATTTTAAGATATAACCACTTGTGGGCTTGAGTTTACCCATTGGTTAGCATTGCCACTTAATTTAGAAGTGGTTCTCATCACATGGATAAAAAGCATTCACACCCACACACTGAGGGGCATACTACATCACAGCCCTGTGAGGTCGCGACACTCAATCTAGTGCATTAATCCCCCCCTTTTATACTCGCGTAGGAGGAATAAGTTACCATATACTGGCAGATCTTCATATAATATACACCACTGACACTTCAGCAATTCACATGTACATTTATTCATTTAGCAGATGCTTTTATCTGAAGCAACTTACAAATTACGACAATCAAGCCACAGAAACGCACGCACACACGGTCTCCAAGGAAGTTCCAACAGGGGATGTAATAACCTGTCGGCCTGTCTTCATTGTGACTCCATCTGTGCACTCTAAAGTCCAGAGCAGTTGTCAAGCTTACTCTATTTGGCCCCATAAAAACGTTCTAAAAGAACTCATAAAGTCCCAGAAATAATCCTCAAATATCACAAGTGAAATACTCCATTTCCATTTTCACATTTCCATACATTTCACAGTGTAAAAAGACTGTTTTTTTTATGAATATTTGTGTTATTTATTGGAGGTTAGTTAAATAATTTCTATGGTTTTGTAACTGAAGCATTCTAGCTAGCCTCATTTATCAACACTTGCATGTGTCGAGCATAAGACTTTGAACAGTGTTGGGTTCCACAATTCACTTAAAACCCAAACAATCAATGGCAAATGTACAATGAATCATTTCCCATCATCTCAAGGCCCTCCCCTGCAGCTCCCTGAGACCTCTAATGGGTCCCGGACCCCTTATTTCACTGAGTCCAATGAAAGTACACACTAAACTACATCGGACAATGCTGAAGCAGAAGTAACAGTGTGTGTGTGTGTGTTTGGGGGTGGGGTGGGGGAGCTATTGAGTTCTTTTACATCTCATACAATAACATGCCTTTTTTTAACAACCATATAAATACTGAAGGTTTAATGTTGCACGTCACTGAAAATTACATAATTGTTAGTACCCATGTTTCTACCTAATAATAAAAAGCTTAGGCGAAAAACTTGTGGATGTGGAAGATCTGTATGCCCAATTTGGTTTGATACCAGGCCCCTTGAGCCAGAGCTGAGCTAGCCAGCGCTAAACCTTGATTTATTTTCTCATGCAGACAGAGACATTAGAGGTTTCCTACCCAAACTATTTTCTGGCAGAGCCGCGCATCCCCCTCGTCACATATTTGGGGCGCAAACCTCAGGAGTGAGGCTCATGATTCATCGTCTGTGTGTTGATCCTGCGCTGCAGCTCTGTGATGAGCCGACACACTTCCCGGGGTCTGAAGCCATCCAGGAAAAGACAGGGCATTATCCTCCCTGCCACCTCTGCCAACACCACCACTCTCATCTCATCCTCTTTCTCCTTTTTTTGTGCGTGTTCATTCTTTCCACTCATCTGTCTTAAATCTTAATCTTCCTCTCCCTTCAGCAGACCCACTTTGCTGAAGCTGCAGACTTGAGTCTTAAGTAGCGGGACTCAGGCGCAAGTAGCGAGGAGGGGACCAACGGCCACCCTTGCCTTCAGAATCAGACGTGCGAAAGCCCCCACTCATGAAAGACCAACAGCCTCAGTTTGTCTACCGCGTTCCTCTCCAGCTTAGACATGTGGAACTCTCATTAAGCTACGCAAATATTCTTTAGAAGGCACAGCCTCCGAACGGCCCATCGGAGTCGGTTTCGTTTATATTTGCAGCCAAGACTGGATCAGGTCCAGCTTCAGTGAAACTCTATATCAAGTTTGTATCAATTGAAAACACTGGAACTGGTTTGAAACCGGTCATCCTTGGTGGACAGTGATGGATGGGGATGCAAATGCCATAGTTACGCAATGGCAAATTCCTTGTTCCTTTCCTTTCCCATTGGCAAAGTAAATTAGTCTTCTTTCCATTTTCCGTCATTACATATTTGGATGAAGGGAGTTTTGACATGACTTATCTACCACACTCCAGGTATCTAGGGGAACTTGGGAAAGATGTTTTTTTCCTAATGTAACAGATTTGACTTAGTCACCTGTTTCTCTCTCTCTCACACACACACACACAAACAACCACAACCACACCTCTTTATGCAATTATTTTGCTGGTACTCAAACATCTTTTCAAGGGTTCCACACAGCACAGATAGTATTCCAGGGGTTAAGCATGGCACCATCCAACTGAAAAACACAGCCGCAAACTGTCCCTGTGCCCTCTGGAGAGGGATGGCACAGTGGAGGAGTTGGCTGACCCACTTCATTCCCCTGCTGACCGCTCGGTTCACCAGATGGTACTAAGCAGATGGCACTGTTCTGCCCGTTGGAGGGCTGAGGAAAAGTAACGGACGTGCAGCTGTCATCAACGAGTGTTTCATGCAGGTGGATGTTGCTCTGAGAATACCCATGGTCATCCGTGAGCTTTAAGTCAGCGGTTGACCTGCTCCATTCCTCGCTTTTCATGATAATCCAAACATCCCTCAGTCCGTAAACACGCTCGCCTCAGCCAGTTTGGCCAAGAGAGTCCACCACCAGGTGCTTCTCCACCATCTCATTCAACTCTGTCTGGCATCTGCTTATTCTTTTACAACTTTGAGTCAGCAACAGAAAAAAAATATATTTTTTAAAAAAGACTTCACTCTCTGATTGAACTGTTCAAATGCAGGCCTCCATGTTTAGCTTTTTTCAAAGCACAAACAACAAACAATCAGACAACATACAAACAAAACAAAAGGGGGGGGGTCATAGTACAGAAAATGGTCTTGGCAGTAAATAAAATAAAAATAAACTTACTAGTAGATCAGTAGATAACATAAAAATAAACTTATTAGTAGATCATGTGATCATACAGTTGCATCATGTAGCAATGCATATGGCCATAAAGCAGTGATGGCTCTATCTCCATCTATCAGCTCTCCATTTCTGGTTTTGGGTTCACCCTTAAGGTTTTGGGTTTCTCACATATTGTGCTTCTGATAATTTCTGAAACTAACCGTAAGGAGCTAAGTCCTATATGCCGGCCATTACAAATGAAAGAGGCAAATAAGCCCCCTTATCACATCCAAACACACTCCAGCACCACCAACAGACAGAGGACATTTGCCTTTGTATGTCCATTCCCAGTCTCCACCCTCCACAATGGACCTGAAGTCTAGAACTAATCGTGCGTTCCATTTGTGCATGCTGACGGCTTGTGACAACCCGTAACTTGTGAAATGACGTAACTTCCTTGTCGTAAGAACTCACCGTGAACTGGGGGTACTTTGATTTGTACGAGATCACTTCTTGTCAGATGACTTTAGGGGGGCGTGCCGTCGCCTCATTTTGCATGACTTCTTGTTTTTCGGTCATCTTACTACTCGTAAGAAGAGCCCTTTGGACAACTGGACAACTCGCACCATGAGTCCTGAGGCATGAAAAGAGACAAGACCGGCTACAAGTGGATAGACATAATTCTGTCAAAGAAATGAGCAAAGCTATTTTTGCTTATGGCTAAAATCTTCTTAAAAGGAAAGATCCAAAGTGATTCCTCAAAATGGACCTCTCTGAGAATTTATCAAAAATCTATATCTCATTCACTTTGAAAGGAAATTGCCCAGCAAAAAAGAACTCAAGACAAGTTACTGGTTTTTGGACTTGGAACTTTTTTTCATAACTAGGCACCAAGGTTTACAAGGAAGTAGACATGCATTTTTTGTTTAATAATTAAGTGTGCCCAGCTGTTAATTAAAAGAACCTTGAGCCCTTTTGTGAGGAAAAGAGTTCACAGCAACTCCAACATTCAAAGCAGAAGATACATCCTCCTTCACCTCCAGTGTTGTGTGAGTTAAAGGTGATTAATATAGTTCGAAGCAAGGCAAGTGGAGTTGACACTGGTCCACATTAGAGGCTATCAGCCTGCCTTCTGTTCTAAAGCAGACTAAAAAATGTTAAATATGTGGCGCTGTGACCTCACTTCTCAGATCAGGATCTATTTTTAGGCTTCCCGCTTGAACCCCCCACCCCACCCCACCCCACACACACACACACACACACACACAAAAACCCCTCCCCAGGTACTTTTCCTTCTTTGACAATGTGTGTATTTCTGGGAAAAAACCCCATGTACAATCTTTGAAGCGCTCATGGCCTTGACTTTTGTACATAAACAAGCTAAGTTTGACCTGAATTTGGTTTGAATTGTGCTTTTGCCATATTTTTAATAGAATTGAAAAAAAACTGATTTCTTTAGTTTTTTTAATGTGCTGATTAGCATCTTAATTGATTTTACTACCAATTTACTAACAATTGTAGATCAAATGTATTAGCTTTGTCAAACAATTACACACACACAAATACAAACACAAACACACACACACAAATACAAACACAAACACAAACACAAACACACAAACAAAAAGACAAACACTCACCCTAATCAATAACTTGACACACTGTTGTGATTGTTAAATTATGATCAATGAACAGCATGAAATGAGATATTCGAACTGCTGGGAAATACGAATTTAAAAGCAATTTGGGATATCTCTAACAGCTTGTCATAATATATTCAGCTCCATTCAGTTCAAAGTGCACAGTACATGCTTTACATAATAAGCCATCAAGGAAACTCCCGAGTGTGTACTGGGACAGAAACCCTGTCCTAGACTGTAATGCTTAGGCCTACACCAGCTGGAGAGCAAATAATGATGCAGAGCTACCAAAAACTTGGCCTATATTTTGTTTTAATGGCACACCAGCCAACTGGGATTCGTCCCCTGTATGCCCAGTATCCAGTACATTACTGATTGCATGCATAACGTTACCCTTTACACACAGCCCATGAATGGACAGATTAGCAGTTTGATAGGCCTACTTCTGTTGATAAGTAGACTAATTTGAAACAATCAAATTCTGTGTGATATCATAGATGTGTGTACCTATACTGCTGCCAGTGAAACTATGATAATGCAATGACAATATGAATGCCTATGTGTAATATACGTTTCCAAAACTGCCTTTATGAGATCCTCTTGGAGCAGACTACCAGTGGTAAAAACAGATATATTCCACTTCTATTGACATCAGGGATAGACCTGGGTAAGTTAAATGAGAGTAAGTGGTAAACCTCCTAAAACAAGAGCCATATGGCATTGCTTTGTTAGGAGAATGCAGCCACAGCTCTTACATTAGGAGGGTTACCCCTTACTCTGTACCATAAGGTGATGATTTTGTTCAACAATTATATTTGTGTATAAAAACAAAAAAACAAATGGCTGTTCAAAAGATGTTCTAGAGTTGGATGACTCATCCTTTGACGTTGTTGTGCTTCATGGGATCTGCGTGGGAGATCATGACGTGTAGCAGCACATAATCAACAATGAACTGTAGCCTATGCAATGGAACCTCAGCTTTCCATTCGTGATTGACAGCGACTCTCTCACTGTTACTAATCAACCAGGCATGGCAGCACAGACACACACGCACACATTCAGACATACACACACATAATGTGTGCGACTCTCCTTTCTTCAAACTAAATGCATTCTGTCTGTGCTATTATTAACGGGGGTAGAGATAAGGGTTTTTAAAGCGAAAGAGCTCTTATAACAATTGTGGATTGTTGTACCTGAAATAACTCAAACATAGCCTATTTCGTTCTCGTTCGTCAGAGCTCGTAATAGTTCGGCTTACCCTCGTGAGACTTCGGAAACGCTCGGCCCGGCCTCACAATTCACGAAAGAGGGGCAGAGCACTGTTCTGAAGCTCGCGTGTGACTAATCTAGTTGGCCAGTGAGTTCTCTGTACTCCTCCGACAGATCCTAAGAAACCGACTGCGCTGCTGAAAGCACAGGTGAGTTCAGTCCTCATATTGCGCTTAAAACTGTTGGAATGGAGGCTAGCATGTATTTAATTAAAGTAGCTGACATTTGTTTTGTGTTGTGAGGCAAATCGATGAAGTTGGAGAAGTAAACTTCCCAATCATGTCAGCAAAAGGTAGCCTGTGTTGTATACGATTTTAGCGCAACAGGTCAAACTGCCATGGTGTTCCACAAACTTTGTGACACTCACCTCGTCTTTAAAAGCACAACATTGCGAACAGAATGCATTTCTAAGAGACATTTGTATATATATATATTCACTAAATTAACTTGACCTAGGTCAGATTTCATTCAAATGTCTAGATGTCACGTTAAACTTGTAACGTGCATGTTCGTTTGTAGATCAACTCGCACAAGCCAACTGTGGAGGAATGCCGTGTAACTACCGGGAATAACGTTAGCGTTCAAACGGAAGCTACAATTATTCACCAAGTGGCGTGGTTTACAAGTTTAAGTGAACTCACCCGTGAAAACAATACGGCCCAACGACAGAAGGAAACATGGCAACTGGTGGGTTTAGATCAAACGCAGCAACGGACTTTCTAGAGGAGTGGAAGGCAAAACGTGAGAAGATGAGAGCAAAAATGCTTGGGGACATAGCCGCAGCCACAGGCGTGTGCACTGGCAGCGGAACAGGCTCAGCTTCTCTTGGGACCAACAGTAATAAAAGTGAGACGCGCAGCGCAGCACCAACCACCGAGTTAAACAACAACGGCAATCCAGATCGTGGCAGCTCCACGTCTAGCAATTGTGTATCAGCATACCCTATGGCTCGGTCGGCCTCATCCTCCGCGCTCAGGAGGCCAGACGATGACCCACAAATGACACCCGCCAGGTGTGCCGAAACAGGAAACCCGAAGAAAGCACCGCAGCCGGAGAAAGTGCCTGGCAGCCCGCAAGCAGAAGCCAACCCGATTGCTTGCAATGATAGTGATAAGGAAAGTCCGTCACCAGGCAAAAGCAAAGAGAAGAAGAGCTCCGGGCCCAGCGCCAGGAAAGGCAAGGGACAGATTGAAAAAAGAAAGTTGAGAGAAAAGCGAAGATCTACAGGTGTTGTCAGTATACCGTCTAATGAGGTGAGTACAATCCGCAAGCTATAGTAATGACTCCCTTGTTTTCATACCGTAAATTAATGTCTACGTCGGGTATTGTATAACATGTCTTGGCGTAGTGTTTGAAGACAAGACCATTGTGAGATGGATTAGGCCTAACATTACCGAGAGCCAACACCTTAGCGCACAGCTATTACACAACAGCAGCTGCAGCAACTCACAAGGACTATGAGGGAACGTCAGTGCTATTGTTATCTCTCTGCCAGTGTTTAAAATGTAAAATCCAATAATCAATCAAATCCTTCTGTCTTGATTAATGAAATTTGGATAAAGAACATTTGCAGAGCGCAACAGGTCAGTTGCCCTCCTAACCAACCAAATAACAATGATGAAAATAAAAGCCGGGAGAAGCAAGCTCGCATCCCACAAAAAGCGGTGTGAAATCGTTCAAAAATGTCCGAGCAAACACTCCAATCCCAGGCAAGTGTTTATAAAGATCTTCTGTCTGGCAAAGAAATGAAAACAAGTCTTCATCACTTATGCGGGAAATGCAGGCGGCGTGCAGTGGTGTTATTGCACTTAAATCATGTCACAGCGTGGCCTGCCAGCGCATACTAAAGTATTGCCGCTGTCACTGTTATAAAACACACACTTCCCAAATTTGGCCCAATTGGATGCTGGAAGGAATGCTATATTCTGGGGGTTTATGGTATGGGTGAATGGCTCCTGGGGTCTTCTTTCTGCTTACCAGTGAATGTTGCCCTCTAGGTAGTTGGTCTTGGAGACTGACCAGTGTATGAGTTGGCTCAGAGCATCCTGTCATTATGCTCTCCTTTTTGCCAGAGTTAAATAGTTTGGGAACTGGTCGGGGGCCAAGCGTTAATGTTCAGTTTTTTTAAGTGTGTGAGGGACCTTGCCAAATATTCACATCCATGCTCCATGGTTTTGCTGGGCTCGTAGTAACAGCAGAAAAATGTAAATTGGCAAATTGCTGGGGCAACATATTCATTGCTTTTGTCAATTTTTTTCTCGTTGCCCGCTGGCAAAACAAGAGACATGACAGCATGGATGAGGTATGTTATTTGAAAATGCACAAAAAATATGCTGAGCTACTGGGAAGATGATATCTGAATTACAGTCTATAGGTGAGATGGTGGCTATAGGCAGAGGAGGATGTGTGATGCCTGTGGTCCATGGTGACCTTTGTCCCCTCAATGACTGAATGCTGCACAGTGGAAGGGGTGTTGTTTGGTTGTGTGTGTGTGGGGGGCTCCTTCCAGGCCTTGAGCAAGAGATGGTGTGAAGATAACTGGAATGGTGCAGGACTCTTATATTTGTCTTGTGTGTGTGTTTGTGTCCGGATGTGCTCACAATGTTTTGTATGAAGGAGGTGTCCCTTTGAAGGTGTTGAGGCTCTAATTTATGACTCATTGTTCGACTATGTTGGCTTTGTGAATGCTTAGCGTATGAATTATGGTGCCTTGGTTGTGGATATGTTCTCAAAGGAAACGATTTAGTTACTAATTTGTCATTCATTGATTGTGCCCGATAGCAGCTATTGACTAAGCTACAGTTACTTTTATTTATCACATTATTATTAAACCCCGAAAGGCCCTTTTCCTCTCAACTGCTGGTCACTGATAAACACTCCTAGAAGCCACAAGGAATGTTCAAAGTTGTAGGCCCCAACTCGTTGCTTTAGTTTTGGTCTAATGGTGTTTGTTTTGAATTCCTCTGATATGGTAGGGAAAACTGCCCCCCGAAAGACCCCAATAACGTCTTTCATTACATTAGGCACCAGCGTGTGTAATGATGGGAGTTTATTTTATTTTGTAGCTGTTGGACCAACCCAGCGCTAATAAACGGCCAGGCCATTGTTTGACAGTTGGCTTTGCCTCAACATGTCCGTGACCCATTTTGTAGATAATGTAGGATGTCTAGCGTGTTTGGCATCTGTCCACTCTTGAGTTCCTAGGCCAGAACAAACAGACCAAGGTGACAAGCCGAGGAGATGGGGCTTTGGAGTTTTAGTGCTGAGGTTTATGTACCGTCGAGGGCATAATGTGTCCCCCTCTCAAGGGAACCTCCATGCGGCTGTTTTAAGGAATTGGAGAAAGCGTGAGACAAATCATATCTGGATGCAGTTATTTTCTACAGGGGTTTGTTTTGAGTATCCTTTTGACGACTGATTTGTTTTTTTGTTCCTTGTTCCCTTTTTAGTGGTGAAATGGTATTTCTTTACCACATGTTATGATTGTGCAGACTTGGATGTATCGTTTATCAGAACGGCTTATTGGGTAGAAATGTTGGCATCACTCTCAAACCGAGTGTTTTCTTTATAGTTTTTTTTTGTTTCTGCAGCTAGGGTATTTTGTTTATAAGAGTCTCTCAATGGAGTGCAAAGCAGCATGGAAAAGATGGGGGGGAAAAAAGAGACCTGCTTGAAGTTTGAAGAGCTGAATGAGTATAGTACCAAGACCCCTTCAGTGGCGGACAGATACCACATGGGAAACGGGCCGTGATATTTCAGCAGCCTTTTAAAAAAACCATAAATGCCATCATCATCGCTGTGTTACTGTAAACACTACGAGGAGGAGCCGTTCAAAGCGCAGCTGTGTGACTGTGGGAAATAAGCCCCCTAAAGAGACAAGAGAGAGCCTTAGCCCAGCAAGAGACAAGAGAGAGCCTTAGCCCAGCAAGAGACAAGAGAGAGCCTTAGCCCAGCAAGAGACAAGAGAGAGCCTTAGTTCAGCATCTCCTCGCTCTCCATGTGGAGGACTGCTCCACACGGCAGGACCCCCTGAGACCTCACTCAGCTTATGACATAACGTGTCGTAGACGTAGAACGTAGACATGATCTAACAAGGTTAGATCTTTTTTGTACAGTTTTTCAATCAAGTGTGATTGGAAGTGTGAAGGAATCTTACTCAGGCTAGTTTAACATCCCATCCCCCAAGACAACATCTATTGCACTGACAGTTAAAATTGGCTGTTTGAAATTCCAGTCGGTCGGGTTTTTTTTGTAGCAGACTGTAAAGGCATTCCCATGAAGCTTTGTCAGTAAGTGAAACATTTGTTTTGAAACTATTAACCAAATAAAGTCACATCATCACTGCAAATTCCTTAGAGGTTTAGTCATTAGATGTTATTTGTGCACATTGTTTTTTTTTTTTGTTGTTCTGAGAACACAACAGGAATTTATGAAGCTCTGCGTTACACTGTTCCAAGTTGTTGCCCAAACAACTAAGCAATGCCTGAGGAATGTCTTTTACTTTGTAAAAGAAAAAAATTCAACTGCAGCTCATTGTTCATTCCTTAATGAAGGTTGAGTGGACCTCTGATGGATGAAAAAAAGGGTGTCTTACAGGAACAGAAATTCCCAGTGTTTTGTCTGAGAGTTTGGGGAATGCCAGAAGTAAGGGGTGGGTAAGGGGGGCAGATTTTAGAGACTTGCAGCCTGACAAGGTGTTCCATGTAGGCCTCTCGCCCTCTTTCCATTAAAAAATCTTTTAGCACACCGTAAAACACAGCCCTCAGTTCAGTGGGCCTACCCTCGGGATTTTTGGGTACTTTCTGTGGAGTGTATAAAAGTCCAGTCTTTGTAAAAAAAAAAACCCTTTCCTCATTGGTGAGGTGTGCGCTAATTTTCATTACTGTACAAAGCTTTGAAGGAAACAGAAAGGCAACTGAGACGAGACTAGCAGGGGATTTAGGGCTGAATCATTAGCACTAATGTTCTGGTTGCTGGGTGAAGTGTACTTACCAAACCATGAAGGGGAAACCATTACTGATGGCTGGCTAATAAGCTGCTAAGCTTCCAGATCTTATTTTAAGAATGCTGAGTTTATCTGGGGCCTTCAGTGTTGGATTGATGAACACCTGACAGTAAAAGTGTTGCACGGTTATGTAACTTCTCTCTCTCACGCTGTGTAAAACACCCCTGGATGTAAGACTGTTAGTCACTCCTTGGGGGAGACGAAGGAGGGAGGGAAAGGGGGTTGGGTTCTGTGTAGAAGAATGGAATGTTCTCTAATAAAGCTCTCAGAGAATGCACAGTCGCTTCACTCTGCTCCACAACGTGAAAACTCCCTGACAGGCGTGTGTTACTGAACAGTGGAGTCTCTCTCTCCTCTCTCTCCCTCTCCCCCCCTCTCTCTTTCTTTCTCTCTTTCTCTCTCTCCTTCTCTCTCCCTCTCCCCCCCCTCTCTTTCCTTCTCTCTTTCTCACTCTCTTTCTCTCGATCCCTCTCCAACTCAATAGGCTTTGTTGACATGACAGTTTAAAGGATAATAGTGTTACCAGAACATAGATAAATACAGAACATCAATAAATTGAAAATCTATAATCACAAGATAGAAAATGTGCGAAAAATACATGTACATACTACTCACACACACAGATTAACACACACAACAGTCGCCCACTAGAGATAGCTGTACTGTCCCAGTGTGTTTGTGTTTGGGACAGACCTTTCTGTTTTATTCTGTGAGAAATAACACGCTACCTTGTCAGTACCAGAGTCGTCACTCATTAACCGCAAGGACCAAGTGCAAGAGCCAGAAGGGTTGACCCACTGAACCCTCCAGATTACCCGTTATGTGGTGAAGCGTTGGAGTTTGATCTGTGTTTTGGAGTCACGTCAATGCAGGGGATGAAAGGAGGATGAACTGAACAAAGGCACATTTGTTCAGGTGGAAAAAGACAAAGTGACCGCCTGTGTATGAATTCATGCGCGTCCCTGACTATCTCTGGCAGCTGATAAGACTTCAGTATTCAGAATCCTGCTGTTAGCATCAGCAAGTTAGCATTAGTTGTGTTCTTACTCCACTATTGCAGAGCAGTTCAATGTTACTTGTTAGAATGAATTAAGACAGAAGCAGGTGAGTAGGTGAACCCGTGACAAAATGAATGAAACAGGAAGGATTTTGGCCGTGTGTGTGTTGCCCGGGAGTGTAAATGTAGCATTCTTGCTGGTTTGGCTGCATTGGGGGATTTCTGAGTCAGCGTTAATCAGGCCACTCTGCATGATTAGGCATTCGGGCCTGTCTGTTTATATTCACTGCAGTAGAATAATGCAGGCCTAGCCTTCTCTTTCTCTCTCTCTCTCTCTCTCTTTCTTTCTTTCTTTCTTTCTCTCTCTCTCTCTCTTCCATCATGCATTTCTTTTTATTCCTCATACCTATCTGCTTCTTTCTGTCTGTATTCATTTTGTTCTGCGTTTTTATTTTTGCAGGTTTTTTTTAGTTCATTTGTGTGGATCCTCTGTTTTCTCTCCTTTTTGACTTGCTGATTGACTTGTTTTGTCGTCTTGTCTATATCTTCTCTGTCTGTCAATCTGTTTCCATCCTTCCATTCCTTCCTTTTTTTTCTATCCGTCTGGCTTTCCTCGGCATTGAAGCATAGAGAAGCAGAGAGGGTCAAGTGTAAAAAGGCGGCCGACACAGAGCTCAGAATTCTCATTTGCATGGTTGACCTAGGCGAAAACCCCAAACAGCCTCTTTTCAGCAGCCCAAAGCATGCGAGCCATGCCATACGGGTCACTTCCTCCTTAACCTCACATCGTCATGGATACCTCTCAGACTTTGCTCCCCGGACGATAAGCAGCAGTGAAAGTGGCGACGGGTACACACAGACGAGAACGAGCAGTGCCATAAAACCCAAGACTGGCACTCCATGGGTCTTTCCTTGACGGCGATCAAGAGAGTCCTGTGCTCCATGGTTACGGGTATCAGCTCCAAGGAATTTGATTGTGCACAGGTTAACCCCCCCCCCACCTTACGGTATGCCTCTCATGGGTGTTTGACATTCCGGTGTATGCCTTAGGATTTAAGCCTGGCTTTAAGTCATTAAAGACACGTTTGTTTTGCCTGCGCATAGCCCGAAGAAACTAATATGATTCGTTTTGGGGGTGGGATGGGGTGGGGGCTGGCGCCTTGAGCGCCCGATATATATCAGAATTTCAGGGTCCAAGTTGCATTACTGTGCTGATCAGAGTCAGATTGTGCTGACCAGAGTGTGTGTTGATCTGCAGCCATTGTAGCCACACACATCAAAAGGGACACGAGAGGCAATTGAAGCGACAACTGTGTGTGTGTGTGTGTGTGTGTTTGGGGGGTTAAGGGGGAATGTGACCACTAAGCACAAAAAGAATGGAAAAATAATTTTGGCCCAAATAACCCACAGTCACGAAGCCCCTGATGTGTAGGCTGTGCTGCTGAAGCTCTAGCTCTCTGGGCCAGTTCTAAAGGAATGCCCACACACTATGGGATGCTCTTTGAAACAGTAACCTGAACTGTGTGTGTGTGTGCACATGTATGTGTGTATGTTTTGAAATAATTGTTTGCTCCTTCAGGGGTGTGTTGCCACCTTTTGGTGTGTTACTGGCCACAACGTTTCTTGACCCAGACCTGTGAGCCGAGCTTGAATAATGACCCGTGAGGGTGTCTGCAGGGGAAAAGGCCCGAATCGACCCCCCCTACACACAGACACAGACACAGACACAAACACCCTTTCTCTGTTCTCTTTCACCTTCTCTCTCCCCCTCCCACCTCCTTTAGCTCTGCTTGTCTCCATCAGCTCCTGGGCTTCTCTCCAGGCTCCAGGCTGTTTTTGCTCCTCTGTTTTTCAGACCCCAAGATTCCTTTGTGTGGCCCCTGTGTCTGGCTGCCACACTGGAGATCGGGAAGAGCTCGGAGTGAAGGAGGGGGGTGTGTGTGTGGGGGGGGGTCCACACACACACACACACACACACACACACACACACACACACACACAGGCTTAGAGGTGGACCGAAGGCACGAGGCTCACAGGGCCCCAAAAGATAACAGAGACATGGAGCAGAGGGGCCAGATTAGAGCTCTTAGTCCTGGATGGAGCTGCTGCTTTCTCTGCAGGCATCAATCTTTTCCAAAATGCTGCCATGCTCATAGCAACAACAACAAAAAAAGAACCCCAATGTGCCCAACTCCCGTCTTGGGACCTGAATCACATTTGTGTTTATTGCAACCACACTTTGTGCAAGGACAGAGGGAGGTAAAGACTTTCAGGTAACTTTCAGGTGTGTCTGCCAGCTGGTATGACTTGACAGGACTGTAGCGCTGGCCTAGACCATGGGTTTGATTTCCTCTTGGTCAATACTTTCACTAACTTTATGTTGTGCTCAGGACCTCCTAGGTGGCAAAGGTATCATGCACAATCAGCTGTGTTTATGGCCGATGATGTCATTGGGGAAGTTCACATTAAGGTGTCACCCCTGCTGATTGTGTGCACTGGAACCTTTGCAGACGCAGGAAACGTTGCCAACAAAGCACGCAACACTTGTCAAAAAGCAAATAGGGCGCCGTGGCAACGCCAGGGCAAACACAGCAAGCTTCACCGCCCCATGCCACTGAGGAATCCTGACAATGTGGACACACCCTGGACTCCGCACGGCAAAGCAGTCGTGCTGTCACAGGCAGTAGCCCACGCTGTCGCGAAAGGGGTTATTAATATCCAAAATCCCCCTTTCAGACATGAAAATGAGTGTTAAAGTGTTAAATCATGGAGATTGTGTGTATCAGTTAGCTTAGTAGCAAACTCATTGATTAACAACATTTAATGGTTAGACTATCAGCGACCTCAAAAGCTGCTAAACTGAAGGCTACAGTTGAAGTTATGTCCCATATAATTATCAGGCAATGTTGATGGAGACACAAATGGTATGGTAACCTTTCTATATCTATGGGGTAGGCCATATGAAACTATTCCGCTCTCTAGCCAAGAGCTAAGCAGTCTCAAACATACTTACACAAATATTAAGTTCACTGACAACTGCAGAAGGCCATTCATGTATATCATTCTCTTTTGGTCATACTGAATTCTTGATTGAAGGCACAACAGTGACATGGCTATTCCAAAAATGTAAATTATTTTCTGTATAAGCCATCCTGCCGCATGCCACTGCTGTTAAGCTTCAGCGCACACACAGACCTTTTGAAATACTTTTCTGAAAAGTGAACAAAAGAGTTCAGAAGGTTCACACACAGGGTTTTTTCCTTCCAAAGACTTTGTTTCAACTTTCACCTACCGTGTCAGCGGATGTAAATGCATGCAGTTTATTTGACTAGCGAGCTGTCAGGGGCCTGTACCAGTGCACTTCTGATTTCCGGAGGGCCGGTCTAATTACCAGGCATTAACTGGCAAATGGCCGCTTATCTGGCCTTGATAAATGATGCACGAGACAGAGAGTGACACAGAGGGATAGAGAGAGGGAGAGGATGTGTTCCAGAGAGAGAGAGAGGCCAGAGCCCTCATCTGACCCCTCAGTGTTATGAGAATCTGCGTCACGTTTCAGGGTAGTGTTGAGAGGGTAGAGTGTGGTTCACTGTATCGCAGATGGTTGGGCTTGGCACAAACTATACTAGAAACATGTGTCCATTTAGCAGAACACAAGTTCTGATTAATTCTCAAACTTAGAATTGTTCAAAACGATGTCTGTGTTTGGCTTTTGTTTGCCATCAGGGGTGCAGAGATGTTGGGCCCAGTGCCCTGGGTTGCTGTTATGCTGTGGTATGGGAGAAAAAAAGAAAGAAAAAAGAGAAAGAAGAAAGTGTTTCCAGCATCTCATCTTCTATGACCTCAGGAGGAGAAGATGGAGTCTCTCTTCCTTCCTCCATGTCCAGTCTCGGGGCCAAACATAATCCGGTCAAACGCAGCCGTGCTTGTCACCTCCCCAGCGGTCACCTGCATGTGATTGCTATTTTATTTGTTATTTAACTGTTTGCAGAATGAATACATTCTAAAATGCATTGGAGGTAAAATTTTAGTGGTAGCAGCAGTACTAGTGGAGTATAATATGAAATGACAGTTCTGATTTAATGCAGCATTTAAGGTTTTGAGATGTTTTCCTAGCTCCCTCTGGGTAACTCGACAGTTGTGTTTGGGGGAACGCTCTCCCAAAGACTCAGTCACAGCAGCTCTATGTGATGCAGAAGCCATTAGCTGAACTCCACAAATGGGTTTACAGGTCTCTGCTGATTGATGGAACACACAGACACACACACACACACAGAGCAGATGGGGCCCTGCTCACAGTGCCACTGCACATTGCTTAGGAAAAGCTCAGTTTTACTGTTTGTTTTGCACAGGTGTTGTTCAAAGTATCATGCAGGGACCCCCCGATTATGCAGGGAACCAATCTAACTTTTAATTGGCCATATTGCTGTCAAGCCCCCTTCTCTCTCTCTCTCTCTCTCTCTCTCTCTCTCTCTCTCTCTCTCTCTCTCTCTCTCTCTCTCTATCAGTATTCCTCTCTGCTGCGTCCCCCCTTCCTTGCTTTTAAAAGTGACTGCACCCTTTTCATTGCTGACTTAATTGGCTTCCTTGCGTAGCTGTCACCCTGAGACGCCCAGCTTTGTTGACTGGTGCCAAAGTTTCGGTCGGGGAGGCTTTGGTTTCTCTTTAATCCTGCCGCCGTACACGCCTTTGCTTTAACGCCAGGCGCCGCATGGCAATTTGGGCAGATCTATGCTGTGTGTGCCCCCTCTCTCACCCCCTCAACTCCTCTTCTCCTCTCTGCGTTCCGTCTACATTAACCTTTGCTTCTGTAGCCAGTCAGCCCTTTTAAAAGTTGCACAAGCAGCAAAACGGCTGGCTTTGGCGTGACCGATTGGATTTGCGTTCTCCAGACACCCTCGCTGATTGCTAGCGCACTCTTTGCCATTCCAGCCGCGGCTATTTCCCCTCACAACCACCCACCCACCCTCTTATCAGCTCTTCTCCTCCTCCTCCTCCTCCTCCTGTCCTCCTCTTCCTCCTCCTTTTGTCATGCTCCGCTTGCTGGTGGGATTTTGAACCTTGCCGTGGTATTTAGCCTTTGGGTTCACATGATTTATTTATGCATGTGGCTGGCTCCAAACACTGTTTTTTTCCACCCTTTTAGCTCTTTTTCTCTTTCCCTCTCTCCCTCTCAGCTTCTCCTGGTTTGAACAGGACCGTCCTTGTGGATAGCTCATTTGAATGGATTTGGTGAGGGATGTGCCATGTCCTTGTTGTTCTCTTGATCCTGGTTTGTTTACCCGCAGACACAAAGTGTTTCTGCCTGTTTTGGTTGCGCGGCTCCTTCCCATGAGTAAACAGGAGCCGAGCGTCACTGGGAAGCTTAATTTTGGGACGAAAAGGTTTGGCCTTGAGATGGGGGACAACACGCCATTGTCCCAGCACATCAGCTATACCTCCACACACACACACACACACACACACACACACACACACACACACACACACACACACACACACACACACACACACACACACAGAGAGACACTCTACTGCCAGTCAGGATGGAAAGACACATGAAAAGAGAGGAAGAGGGGAAGAGAGAGATGGAGAGAAGAGTAAGAGAGAAAACACCAATTTTTCCATGAAGGCTTATTTTTATGTCGGTTTTACCCTCAATTTGTTTTACGTATGGTGTTTACTCTCATTCTCAATTTTTTGTTAGACTGATTAAAAAAAAATTACACCCGCCAGCATAAATGCTTGCCAGATGGCTCAGAGTGGCATTAAAACAGACTAAAATCTCAGTGGGATGTGCTTTTGATTACCCCGCATTTGGGTTCACCTTGGCTCGTATGCGTTGTTTATGGTGTATTTGAGTACGTCGTCGAGGCCCACAGCCCAGGTTTGAATTAGTGAAAATGAACGCCTTCCTGTTTGGAATGTCCTCATGCAACACTCAAACAGCGTGACATTGGGTCATAAACAAACGGTCAGCATATGAACCTCGACTCTTAAATTAGCCATATTTTCACTACTGCATACTAGAGGGTAGTTTTAGAGAGTCTAAAAACAACACAGTCTATTATCTTTATTAGAAAAGGAGTGACAGAGAGTGATCCATCATTTTGTATTTGGGTCCAAAGTGGAAATCAAGACGAATCAAAACAGATTGTAGAGGGAGTATCCACTCAAGGGATCAACGTTTTTCCAACCGTTTTCGATTGTGGAAACGTAGCACTTCCATGTGCTTTTCACAACATGAGAAATTGAATTTCCTGTTTCCTGGATATAACTCATTAGAGCAGTTCCCCCTCTACTACAGAAGCAACAGAAGCCCAGGAACCAGATGCAGACGTGATGGATGGATATGTTTTTCCGACAGTGCCAAATGTTTGAAACTGTTTGACATTTACAGGCAATTCTCCTTTCCGACCCTCGTCCATCGTTGGTCTGCTTTTCCCACGTCACGCAGCCTTGTCCAGTTGGCCTGTGCGGAGCCCGAGGCGCCTTTCCCAGCAGCGCCACCGGCTCCCCCCTCACCTTTCGCAGCAACTCTACTGGTCGGTGCTTGATCCCCAGACGGAAGGGTGACTCACGGTCTGGTGTTAACAGTGCACAATGGCCCCCACACACATACACACAACACTTTTGTGTGTGTGTGTTCAAACGGCCGATTGGTTTCTGCTCAAACCAGCAAGCACGTCCTGTGTTTCACTTTCCAGTGAATGTGTTTTGTCATTTGAGCACTGGTGGTCTGTATTGTCTGAAGTCTTGTTAAATACACATCAATGGACAACACGCATGCAGTGTGTGGTGGTGTCCAGTGTCTCATTGCAGGGAGTTTTTAAGGAGGGCCTGCAAAAAAAGTCTTCTGATATGTTGATCACAGGGAGTGAAGAAATCCAAGATGCCCCAACAGCCAAGAGTAATTTGTGTCGTCATCTCATCAGGCAAATCCCAAAATACTCAAAAAATGTTAGGAATCCACATAATAAATAAAAGCTTTTGTGCTGCGTGTTCGTGCACCGTAGCTCAGGTGATGAATTTTGCATATGAGGCAGCAGGGGCTGGAATGTAATATGTGAATTACTGTGTGTGTGTGTGTGTGCATGTAGCGTAGGCCTGGCGTGCCATCACATCGCCCACGGCCAGGTGAATCACATGCTGAAAGGCTGGTTCTCCCACTCGGCCTGCTGTTGTCTCCCAGTGAGAGTTGAGACTGGCTCTTGGCTCTGCGGCTGCGTGCGCAGACCTTCAATAAAAATACCAAGCTTGTAGATAATAAGGGATTGTTACTGCCATTCCCTTATGCCTTCAGCAAGCAGTCAGATATTTTCCCATCCCTCCCATATCTCTCTCTCGCTCTCTCATCAACTGTCCTTTACTATTTCTTTCTTTCATTCTTTCTTTTTTTTCTTTCTTTCACTCTTTCTTTAACTCTCTCACTCACTCACTGACTCACACTCTCTTTCTATCAATCTATCTCTTGTCCTCTGTCTCATCTGCACTACTTTCTTTTTTTCTTTCTTTTTCTGCTTTCTTTCACTCTTTCTTTAGCTCTCTCTCCATCTCTCTCTCTCTCTCTCTCTCCACTCTCTTTTCACTTCATGTCTAGCTCAGGTCTAATTAATGCTGTAGTTCAGCCCTGCTTCTCCTTGCCCGGTGTCTCTCCAGTCAAACAACGTGCTTTTGTTTCTCCCTCCTCTGTAAAGCATGACGTGGTAGATACAGGTCCACACACACGTGGAAAGAGTTGTCTGCACCCCATGCAGCCATCTGCACTGTGGAAGTAGGATGATTACCAGACGCCAACTGTTGATGATGCCACCAAAGAGTCCGTTACAACTAGCCTACTTCAGATACTTACAAAGGTTTATATTTCTCATTAAAGTTTTCATTTCTGTCTCTGTTCTCTATCTCTTCTTTAAGCATTAACACAATAATTTTGGTTGTCTTTGAAGATATATTTTAATATCCTTTGCACAGGCATTCACTCACACAGTGAGATGTTGTAAATAAAGGTTAGATATTAGCCTGTGTACTTATTGTCCATTATGATCCCTCCCTTATTGACACAATGACACTGTGCAAAGGCAAGGATGTGGATGTGTGGTCACTGTATCGTGCCATTGCCCTCCAACTTTGATATCAGACGTTAAATTCCCATTTAATTTTCAAATTCCCATTTAACCTATTTTTAGTTACAGCAGCATTCTTAGTCACTGATGCCAGACTGGCTAAGGCACGCCCCTTCCTGTGGCCAAACATTCTGTGCTCATAGTCCGTCAGTGGGTATTAATGGCCTGTCGGGGCCGATGTGCTTACTAAGCCGTGCAGCTCCTTGTTTTCCAACCTGCCCTGGTGCCGGTCTTTATCCCGTAATTAAATCTCTGTTCTGAAGTTGTGATTTTTCCCACAGTCATATTAATCTGATCAACATGTTTCCACTTGGCCTTCCTGATAACATGTGATGGACTCTCTCACTTTCTCTCTTCAACAATCTCTCCCTCTCTCTCTCTCTCTCTCTCTCTCTCTCTCTCTCTCTCTCTCTCTCTCTCTCTCTCTCTCTCTCTCTCTCAGTTTCTGTATTTTCATTCCGCTTTTTCTTTTTCTCCTTCATTCTCTATCCTATTATCTCTCTGTGTCACATCCATCTTATTCTCTCTCTTCTGTTTCTCTCTCTCTCTTTCTCTTTTTCTCTTTCTCTCTTTCTCTGTCTTGCTCTCCACTCTCTCCCATCATTTCCCCTCGGTCCCTCAAGTGCTCCTCTTTGATGAGGGTGTGCTGATTGCTTTGCGTTTTTATTTTTTATATTAAGGTGGTTATCAACCACCTGTGCTGTGCAGTACTATACCTCCATAAAGATAAGGCAGCTAGGCTCTCCAGAGATCGGATTCTGTGTCTTCGTTCTACTTCTTCTCAACCATGTGATGTATGCCGTCAAGCAGTGGCGAATGCTTGTTTTTCCGTCTCCTTGGCACCTATGTGTCCAGACGTCTCGGCCCTGTTTGAGGAAGTCCCCTGGTGTGTTTGCATGTTGCTTACAGGTATAGCGGCGGGCTGTGATATTGAGTGGGGGTTAAAGAGCAAGCGGGAGTCCCACGCTGGATTTCGACGATTGTTTTTGTGGCCGCACCAGATTTCGCCAAGTCGCTGACCCTGCTGAACTCTCTCACAGCGTGAGGAGAAGGCAGAGCCAGGGAGCTCTGGCCTCTCTCTCTCTCTCTCTCTCTCTCTCTCTCTCTCTCTCTCTCTCTCTCTCTCTCTCTCTCTCTCTCTCTCTCTCTCTCTCTCTCTCTCTCTCTCTCTCTCTCTCTCTCTCTCTCTCTCTCTCTCTCTCTCTCTCTCTCTCTCTCTCTCTCTCTCTCTCTCTCTCTCTCTCTCTGTGCACAGCCCCTGTCCGTTTGTCTTTCTCCCATTTGGACTTCCTCTTGGTTGGTTTGTGTGGGGTTGACTGTTCTTGCTCCATTGGGGGATCACAATCAGTACTCCGTAATTTCATCAGACAGTTGCCGAAAAACGGGAATTCCCCTGCGGTGCAAACTCTTACAAAAGCTACACACACACACACTTCCATAAATCCACTCCCACACACTCCCACACACACACACACACACACACACACACACACACACACACAGTCAGAGGAGCTCACACGTTCGTGCAGACACACAGGGACAAGAGGTCGAGGACATAGCTCCTCCAGCAACAGCATAGCAGCCATCTTGTTTGCTCCTCCGGAGCGCCACTGTTTGTCCAGACAGCAACACATTCCCCAGCCTTGGCCTGGGAGTGGGAGCCTGCAGGGAGGGAAAAAGCCCCAGTTTCCCTACAAATAACAAACACTAGCCTCTCGCCGAGAGGCCTTCCTCCTCTGCACTGGCCCTGCGCTGCTCTTTCCACCCTCCTGCTGTTGTCCTACTACTACAGGCACCTCAGCGGTAGCATGGCTTCAGGAGCCTCTTCCATCCTACTGTGTAGACCCTTAGAACAACACAGACACTTAGAACCACACACACAGAGACACTTAGAACAACACAGACACACAGACACTTAGAACCACACACACACAGGCACTTGAAACAACACAGACACTTAGAACCACACAAACACACAGGCACTTGAAACAACACAGACACACAGACACTTAGAACCACACACACACAGACACAGACACACAATGCTTGAGGAAGCGGTCACTCACTTCACTTGTCTTTGGGAATTCGGTTAAGAGGTGCCTGAGTTCCTCTCCGCTGTTAGTCCCTTAGGGCTGCCTGCTTGTCAGTGCTGATTGAAAGTGATGGATTGTGGTTCAGGAGTGTTGCACAGGGGTCTGTGTTTAATGTGTCTTCCTGTGCTGTGCTGATTGTCGTTTTCTCGTGCCCAGGGGGACTCCAGGGATATGACTCAAGAGCATGTGGTTTTATTTGTTTTCCTTAATCGCTCTCTGTCTGTTGTTCTCTTCTTGGATGTTGGTTTATACATTTTACAGAGGATATTTGTACTGAACCTAATGGGCCACTGTAAACCATCTTGCCATGTTATCATCGTGTGTATTTAGGGATTCCTGAAATGGGGTTAAAGAAACCGAACAGCAGCAAGCTGGAAAGATACAATGCATATACAGATGTTTTTGAGGGAGATTTAGTCTTCTTTATGTGTTTGTGGGGGTGTCTGGCTGCATTTTTATTTGTTGTATATAAATACAATAAATATAAATGTGTGCCTTGCAGTGTTTTTTTGAGATTGGAGGTTATTTGTGTGTAGTTTTGTGATCTGTAAATCTGGCTTTGTGTGTGTGAGACAGTGAGAGGGTGAGCAGCCTAATGGGAATGTTTGGCACTGATCCCTGTGACATCCAGAAGGGAGGCGGGAGATAAGCATCCACATTCCTTCTGTTTATCTAAATGTAATGTGTCTGATGTCGTGTCACTGTGACTCAAATCTGTGTGAGGGCAGATCATGTTTTTGTGTGTGTGTGTGTGTCTGTCTGTCTGTGTTTGCATGTTTGGAGACTTGCACATGTGTTACACCAGGGTAGAGATTGTGTGTGTGTGTGTGTGTGTGTGTGTGTGTGTGTGTGTGAGTTCCTGTTTAGACCACTCTGTGTCTGTGGATCAGAGTCATGGCTGAGGAATGTCCTAATCACCTAAAAACCTGCTTTTGTCTCCTTACAACAAAAGTCTCTAGAAACATGATCCATTAAGTGACACCCCACCACCCCACCCAGACACACACACACACACACACTGATTGGCTGACCAGCTACCAAGACAGTGTGTCAAGTTCCACTCTGTTCCGCAAGGAAGACCAGCCCCCCTGCCACCCCACCTACACACACACACACACACACACACACACACACACACACACACACACACACACACACACTCTCTCATACTCACACACACACCACCGCTCCAGATTGTGCTCTATGACGGGAATGTTGTGACACAATCCCTAATCCACAGCTGAATCCTATACTCTGGTCTGAAGCAGCCAGCACAATAGGCTTCATTCATTATGAATTCCACCTAATCAGAATGGGTGTTTCTCTCTTCACCCCGAGTGAAAGCCCCCCTCTCTGTATCTCTCTCTTTCTCTCTTTCCTTCTCTCTCTTTCTCTCTCTCTTTTTTCTCTCTCTCTCTCTCTCTCTCTGTCTCACAACCACACCTGTCTTCTCATATTTAGCCTGAATTATTTTTCTTATCAGTCATTGCTAACGGCTGACCGGAATAGACAGCCACAAGAATGAAACAACAAAACAAGGTTAAAGAAATGGTGAATAACCTTTCTGTTGCAGAAAATATAGCTCACTGAACAGCTTCTATTGTCATTCACTGTCTTTTGTTGGTTAGATTTAGTGTAGTGGTCTTGTCAAGTTTCCTGAATGTTTGCAAAACTGCTAACCCAGCTATTCTAGAAAACCTTCATCGGCATGCAGAACCTTCATTTGAGTGACCGTGCTTTACCTAGATATAAGTAAGCCCCCTTATGTCATGTTAACTTTACTGTTATGTCTAGATGGTGACATATCTTAAGCTTTGTGTAGATTCACCACTCCCTTAGCACAAAATGAGATTAGGCTAATACTGCTATTTACCAGAGGAAGACAGTTGAAGGAAGGATGACGGAAGGAAGTTGAAAGCAATGCTAACTTCATTCCTTGAAATATTTTTTTCTGATGATAAAGCATTCCTGTTGTCCCTCCATCCTTGTCCTGTTGTTTGGTTCATGTTTGAGCTTAATGCAACTGTCCTTCAGAATCATTTGAAAAACGATTATCGTGTGTGTGTGTGTTGTCCATGTGTGTGTTTTGTCCTCCGTCTCTGTGGGCTGACATTTACAGTGTGTGACTGACAGGGTTGAACTTCTGCCTCCAAACGTTCCTTCTGTTCTCTTTGGAACGCCTGTTCGTCTGTTGATAGGGCATACAGTCTCTTCACAGATTGCCGTGCAGGCATGAATTCCTTTTGGGTTGAAAGCTGAAAAATATTTCGGAGAGGCATGAATGAGTGCTTACTGTTTGGGGACAATCAATTAATGAGGCTTTTTTTAAGCTTTGAAAAGGGGGAAAATATTTTAAGGGCATATAAAATGGACAGTAATATTTGAGTGTTGGTGCTTGGTCTTCATCTCTTGTGTGCGCGTGCTGTGTGCGTGTGTGTGTGTGTGCGTGTGTGTGCGTGTGTGTGCGCGCGCGCTTGTGTCCACGCTTTCTTAGAATTGCTTCAGAGTGAAGTTTTCTTCCATAGAAAACTTGACTCTGCTGAAAACAATGACACACCAAACTCCTCCCAGTAAACACTGTGACAAGATGAGTGTATCTCTCTCTCTCTCTCTCTCTCTCTCTCTCTCTCTCTCTCTCTCTCTCTTCCTGTCTGTTTTGTTTACTACAGGGGCATGAGCTGAGTTGTTCAGTCCATTATTGCAGTTTGGTAAGCTATTACTTTGCTCGGTTTTAGGACCTGCTCCACCAGAGGCTAGACACAGTCATGTTAGATTTATGTCTGGCCCCTTTGTCGTCCAAAGCGCAGAGTTTTCACTGGAAGCTGGATCCTGGCACATTTTTTAACCTGATGGAAAAAAAAAGAATGACTCTGCGGCTGAAGGCTCTAAATGCATTTGGTGGTTTAACTCTATTGGCAAATATCAGACTCTCTCTAGCTTTTGGGGGTTGAAATAATGATAACGATAACAAAGTCTTGTTTTGTCTTCATTGAAGCTCTTTCCAGTTCAAGCGTCTCGGCAATTGTCATGTTCACAAAGCACTTGGTTTCCCAAGAAAGATTCCCAGAACTAAGGATATTTTTCAAATTATCCTCGAGCCAAGTACACAAGTTTCAAACACATTTCACTAAATTACTCTGGCATGCCGTGCTGCCTAGCGTACTTACAAACGTCTCACACGCATTTAAACTCCGATTGTTGGTGATGGCTTGTCAGATCATGCATATCTGTAGCACCATAATAGAGGATCGTGCCAATGTGGATATTTGCAAAATTATAAACTGTTGTTGAAGTGACCTACCTCAGCGAATTCGCTGTTTCGAAGTGCCTCCAAATGGCATATATCCATCACACCATCCTGTTACACAGACCCTGCCAAACAAGCAAACAGAGTTATGTAAAGGAGTCATGACATGAGTACTCTACGTCTCTTGTACTCACCCTGCAGTTTCCCCTCTCCTTGCCTAACCTCTGGTCTCTGCTGACTATATTAGAATTATTATTAAAATCCTTCCTGATCGTTGTGTGTGGTATGCACACACACACACACACACACACACACACACACACGCACACATGCACACACGCTCACACACACACACACTTTCCATGTTGTCTGTGTTTGGTTTGGAAGGATACCTACACATACATTGTTGGCCTAGAAGAAAAGAAGGGAGTAGGAAGAAGAAAATGGAGCTCTTGGAGCCACTTTGTAAAACTAGAAAGTAGACTAGTCTCTTAACTGTATGCAAATACTCTACAGCGTCATCATCATCAACACTTGAATAACACAAAGTTAAATCATGTGTGTGAAATGTGAAATCCTAATTCTTAATTGCTAAGATTAGCGTTAGCCCGTAGGGTTAGCTCTAACCCTAACCCTAGGTTACCTGTAGTGGTATACTGGGTGGAGACTTGCTCCTACACCCTTTGTGTGGGGCTTCCAGCCCTAATCTGGTGATGAGTGTTTGCAGGAGTGTCTGGGCAACAGGCTGCAGGTGAGCGTGTCTGTGTGTGAGTCTTTGTGTGTGAGTCTGTGTGTGTGCGTGTCTGTGCGTGTGTGTGCGTGTGCGTGTGTGTGAGGGGTTCTGCTTGTTCAGGCAAGACTACTCTGTAACCCATGGGCCAGATTACAGCTCAGCACTTTCAGACTAAAACGTGTGAGAGCGGTGCAGGCTGTTTGTGTGGTAGGGTTTGGGGATGTGCTAGCATCCAATCAGTGGGAGTGTGTGTGTGTGTGTGTGTGTGTGTGTGTGTGTGTGTGAAGGAGAAAGCAAGCCGCAGGAGAGGCACAGCATTTTCTATTTTTTTGTTCCTGTAGTTCGTTGCTGGCGGGTACTTGTTGCCTCATTTGAAGTCTGCTAAAGCCGTCTGTGTGTGGGATTCCATTTGGAATTCACCGGATTGCAGCAAATAGAGTTTAAAGCTATCAAATAATTGGGGGTGCTTAAGAGGTAACATATAATTGAATTAGGCAGTGCTTTGCCGCACGCATAGTAGAATATGCTCTCTTTACCTAAAAGCTTAGATCATTGCGGTGCACTGATCCTAATTTTGCCTGTGACTTTTACCACCAGCAACATGGCCCATGCTTATCTTTATGTCTGTTTTAACGTCTTTCCTTCCTGTCTTTGTCTGACTTGAGGAATGCCACCCCCACCCCCCTACCCCCCTCTCTTCTTTAGCCTTGGCTGTTGTGTTCATTTAAAGGGATCACTAGTTGATCTGCTGGTTCGATGACATAGCCAAGGCTGGCACTGCCCACTTTTGTGCCCTTCTGTTTCCTGGGCAGAATAGTCCTTGTGAAGGCCAGGCAGGCACGCTGCTTTATGCCAGCTGCCCGGAAGACACTGGTGTCCAATTAAGATGTGTTTTATGGGCTGAAGAGCAGCCCTGGGCTGGCTCCTAATGATGCCATGGAAAGCCTGCTGTACAATAACATCAGGGCCTAATCATTTGACTCATCATCCTATAAGAACTCAAACACTGCTCAATATTATTTAGATGCCTTCATTTGATATTACGGTAGTGTGTGCAGGGATGTTTTGCTGTTTTTGATCCTTTGCACTGTACCGTCACCAGGATACTGTTACCAAAAACTAATGCCAAACAGTGCACATCTCCAGCACTATCTTTTCAGTCTGTGTGGGTTGTTTGTGTGGACAAGCTTCACCGTTGCACATCAGAAGCTTATGCGGGTCTCACAGCGGTAGCTGAAACAGTAGCTCATAGGAGAGGCAGGAAGGAACAGAAAAGGCGATTGGAATAGAGGGATTTCTCTCCCACAGTCAGAATGGCCTGGGGATTGTTGCATTACCCCCTGTTCACAGTCAGGAGGCATTCAGGGCTCAAAATATCTAGTAAGGTCTAAAAAAGCCAGAGAGAGAGAGAAAAGGAGGGAGGGGGGGGGGAAAAAAAAGCATTTGTTTTCCCTCCTGTCTTTGGACTCACCTGTGAATGCTTCATGGGCTAGTGAATGGTGACTGTGTGCGTGTGTGTCCAGCTCTGAGTGTGACAGAGAGATTAGTTGAGTTGAGAGTTGTGTGTGTGTGTGAAAGAGGGAGATGATGTGATGGTAGCAAAGATGGTGAGAAAGAGAGAGATGACGATAGGTGAAGAGAGAGAAACTTGAGTGTGTGAGAAAAGTATATGGTGTGATTGAAACAGAGACCGTGATTGAGAGAGAGAGATGATGATGATGATGATGACTATGATGAGAACGAGTCAGGACAGAGAGGGGGTGAAGTAAAGTCACCCCTGAGCTCAGGCACTCGCTCTGCTTCACTCTCTCATCTCCAACCCACCCCTCTTCCACACACTCACTCTCCCACACACATACACACACACACACACACACACACACACACACACACACCCTCCCACACACACACACACGCTGAAATTCAGAACAACTTCAGTCACCCCAAGCAATCACTCTGGTACTTCTGTCTGTCTCTTGCTCTCTCGTACCTCTCTAGAAAGTACCAGTGCTCCCACTCTTTCCATCATCCTCAGCGCTTCTCTCTCTCTCTCTCTCTCTCTCTCTCTCTCTCTCTCTCTCTCTCTCTCTCTCTCTCTCTCTCTCCTCTCTCCACCTCCTCTGCCCCTCACATCTGCTGACATTTCATTAAGGTTCTTCTGTGGGTTTGGATTGGCTCGCGGGTGGCTCTCCAGTGGCTGTGCAGAATAACAGGCCCCCAAATCCCTGCACTCGTGTCCTCTGGATCCTCACCACTACATCGGTAGACTGCGGCCGTGAGGCCCCCAGCCCACCCCCACCCCACCCAACCCCCAGCCTCCCAAGCCAGGAGCTGCTGCTGTCGGCTTCCTTCTCTGAGCGGCAGCCAAGCCTCCACAAAAGGCCTCCATAGCAGTCTGACCAGTTAGCCCCTAAATACACACACACACACACACACACACACACACACACCGCCATGCGAACAGACACTTAACTAGCACACACGTGGATGATATGCACCACACATACAGACATTGTCATTTTTCTGTCTTTCTGTTAAACACATGCAAACAGAATAATAATATTATCTACTCAAACACACTGCTTCGCACACACAGTCAGACTCTCACTCACTCACTTAATCGCTCACTCTCTCTCTCTCTCTCTCTCTCTCTCTCTCGTACACACACACACACACAAATGTAATCACTTATCCAGGCTATGTTTTTCTCCCCTCTGAATCACATTTTAAAAAAGCAGCTGATTTTATTTATCTGTGTCTGCTCTTCATTTTCCTTGCTGAGAGAGAGAGAGAGAGGAATAGAGGGAAAAAGAGAAAGAGAGGAGGAGGAGATCAGACCCCCCACCCCCACCCCCAACCCCCCGCGTGCGCACCCTCGCACCCTCGCCCCTTCCCCTACAGCAGGCTCACTAGCCAAAGCAAACGCTGGGTCCAGAGTGTTCTGTCGTTGTTTTGATGGCCTCAGAGATCCCGTGGCCACCTCCACGCCTGGTGTGATCCATCAAACGTGGTGTTGAGCTCCATTTTGGTCTGTGTTTATAAACCAACATGCACAAACCCTCTCTGACAACTCTGCTCTGTGCGTCAAAAGTTATCCTCTCAGGCTTAGTTACGCATTCTTTCTCTCTTTCTCTTTTTTTTCTCTGTTTATTTGCACACTTTCCATCTGACTTTGTTCCTTGACTCATTCTTCCTTCCTACTCTCTTTCTCTCTCTCTTTCTTTCTCTCTCTCTCTCTCTCCATGTCTCTTCTCTACCCTTTCTCTTCCCATCATTTTTACCCTCTCTCTCTTTCTCCCTCCATGTAAGTGTTTGTTTTCGAGGGGCTCCCCCTCTCCTCTCCTCTCCTCTCCTCCCTCTCCATTTCTCCTCTTCTCTTCCTCTCGTCTCTGGAAGCCCGTGGAGGAAATTAATGGATGAGGATGAGTCGTGTTACTGCTGAATGAGCTGCCTCAGGGCAGCGCCTGCCCAGGGATGTGACCCGCCACTTACAGCACTCACTGTGTGCGTGTGCGTGTGTTTGTGGTCTGTTTAGGTGACCTTAGCGTTCCTGGATTCAGTCGAGGGGTGGGGGGTGATCATGTTGCGCTACGTTCAGGCATCCTCTTGAACCTCTTCATAATGTGATTAACTGATGTAAATATCAGTGTAAAGCCAAAGGGAGCTGATGGCAGATGCTATCAGTTATATTAAATTCTCTCAAATTTCTGTGTAAATGAACCACTCCAGGCCGATGGGTCAACTCACTTGGGCGTGTGTGTGTGTGTGTGTGAACATGCACATCATCCTCACTGGACTGTAGATTGAGTACAGTCCACGATTCTGCCAAAAGGTTTTTGAAGTTTGAGCTTAACGGCCAATCAAATAACTCCCCTCCCTTTCCGTGCTTCTGAAGCAAGGGTGTTGATAGATTGTAGTTGCGAGATTGGTCCAAGCCACTGTGTTTACCGTCCATCCCACTGTGTTTACCGTCCATCTACAGAGCCAGGACTCGTGTCCGAACACGAGAGGTTTTTGAGCTCACACTGAACGGCCCACTAGAGGACAGTGCGGAGAGCTGAATTTGAAAGTGAAAGTGTTTTGGATTGGATTGTTGAGGACAGCATCTTGAATGTATTTGAGGAATGTATTTGTATGGTCATGGCCCTATTGTGGAGTTTTTAGTGCATAAGAGGTTTGTCAGAATATCAGAAGAATATAAAAGTTGAATTCAGAGGCACTAAAAAACAGATTTTGTTGTTCTCTTTACCCCTAATCTTATTAGTCATTTTAATTTCAGGATGCAGGTTTGGCTCTTTCATAAGCATTGTTTTACTACTGCAAGGTGGCCTTGTCTTCTTAGATGGCTGGTAGCTCAAAGGCATTTTGTATTTAATTAATATGCTGCTAGGCTTCTTGAATATCCTGCTTTGTAAAAATGTCATGAACAATGTTGCAGAGCTTTTGTTTGTGTGCGTGGTGTGCACAGAATTGAAACCCTGTGTGTGTGTGTGTGTTGGATGCAGTTTGTGTAACAAGGGTGGAGTTTCACCCTTTGGAGTGTTCAGAGAGGGATGACTCAGATGATAACAGTGGACACGACACACTATTTATCTCTGAAGTCTGGAGCTCAGCTCACTCGAAAGCCTGTGGTTTATGCTACCAGATCCCTTATAATCAACATGCTCTTTACCTCTCTCTCTCTCTCTCTCTCTCTCTCTCTCTCTCTCTCTCTCTCTCTCTCTCCTCCATAATGTTTCACTTCTGGCCTGGTGTTCACATACATCAAAGTAAAAGGGAAATGAGATGGGAGAGAGAGAGAAAAAAGGTGAAAGTAACTGGCCACCTCTCCAGACTGTAACAGTTCAAATTCTCCTCTTCTCTCTTACTCCAGAAGCAGGCACTGGTGGGAAGATGTGATCTGAGACCTGGCCTCCTCTTGGGCTTGGTGACAGGGGGATGGCTGGAGGCTATTGTGTGTGTGTGTGTGTTTGTGTGTGTGGTGTGCAGTCTCAGGAGCAGCTCAGCTTGGTGGAGAGGCAGTGCCATCAGGTGCCTCCAGGCTGTTACTGCTATGCCCACACCATGTCTGTCATCACCAGAAGCACTGGCACACACACACACACACACACAGAAAACCACTGAGGTCTTTCTGTTAGAGTCACAGATATATATGGACTAACTTGTATGGTGATTTAGGTTTTAAATAGAAGACACATGTATGGCAATTGCTTGTATGGCAATATATATTTAAAATCAACGGTTTTGATGTGTGATGCACAATGTGACTTTGATGGGTTTATTTAGAATGAGGGTCATTTGGAATATATGCAGAAATGTGTGCATCACATTACATTTGGCTGGTGATTTTTCGTGTTGAGTTAAACAAGCCATTCTGACCAGGTACCTCAGACTCCCCTGAATGGCTTGGTAAGTGCCCTGAGAGAATGGGCTCTTAGAAGTGGAACGGCAGCAATGCTATCTCATTCTTTTATTCATTTCTGTCCATTCTACTATTCTTTCTCTTCCTTTACACCTCCCTCTCTCTCTCTCTCTCTCTCTCTCTCTCTCTCTCTCTCTCTCTCTCTGGCTTTATTGCTCTGCCTGGCATCTTTAGTATTTCTTTTGATGGCTCCGTGAAACTGGAATAGTCCCTGAGCTGAGCACAGCCTGAATGAGCCCCAGTGGCAGCAGCAGCAGAGACACACACACACACACAGCCTGAATGAGCCCCGGTGGCAGCAGCGGCAGCCAAGAATCGGCACGGCGGCTGCGGCAGCCAAAAAAGCATGGCGGGCCCCCTCTCTCCCCGCACAATAGAGCTCGGCCTGAGAAGCGCCTGAGCCTGGGCTCCGGCCTGCCGGTGGATCGCCGCTCCGTTAGATAAACCTCCAATCAAAGCGGCAAGGAAGAACCGATGGCTTTTCTCTTAGTTAAGCGCTGCGGGGTCCTTCGTCGCTTGCGTGCCGACCTCCATCTTCTGTCCCCCACTCCTGAGCCAATCTCGTGCTTGTTGTGCGCTGTTTTCTTTTTGTTGTGCGTGTGTGTGTGTGTGTGTGTGTGTGTGTGTGTGTGTGTGTGTGTGTGTTTTGCTGTGTCGATTCACTACTGACACAATAGCCCACTGTTTCAGTGGTGGTGGGAAGGTGTGTGTGTGTGTGTGAGGAGGGGGGGGGGTTTGTCATTCACCCCTGCCTCCCCTTCTAGATGTCTCTCTCAAGCCCCGGTTGCTAGGCATCCAAGTTCGGCTGAACTCCTCAGCTCCCCTTAAATGATTTGTACACACGGCGTGAGCGATGTCCGTTCCTGAAAAGATGGACAAGCCGGAGCCGCTGGTGTTTTGAAGTGGCAGGTGGAAGAGTTGGACAGATGATAAGGCGGTATGCGAATGCCAGAGATTCCCGAGCTGCAAAGCCATTTGAAAGGGAGAGAGTAAGTCTCTGTGGAAGTGATCTACCAAAGCTGTGCTCGCAAACTTCATATCTCCCAATAAACATGATGTCCCAGTTGATTTTATAATGTAGCATATCGAGGAATGCATGGAGTATTTAGAATGTAAAAAAGTAACACACTGTGCTTCTCTTTCTATTCTGTCAGCACACCTGTTTTGCTAAGTTGCTGCAGGTGATAATCTACTTGGCACTTGCCCTTTGTAAAATTAGGGCCGCCTACAGCTGAGGGAATGGTTTAAGGACAGGAAGAGCCACTAAAGCTCTATGCTGATGACTGTAATAATGCCTGTTATCATCTGTGGAGGGAGAGAGGGAAAGAGGCAGACATGGAAGTCCTGTTCACATCTTCCTCATCGATGTCTGGTTGCTTATGCAGACGATTCATAGTCCTTTCCTCGCACCATGTATAATCTTCTCACCTAGTTCCTGGCCAGTTTAAAACAATAGAGTAAATAGGTTAGCTGTATCGGGGTGCAGAGGGATGCTGGCTATTAAAGCATTCACATCTCCAAAGTGGACATGCTGTGCCGGAGTGGGCTGTACTCTGGTGGTACGGCGCGGCGTTCAGAAGGAAAGGCGCCGAGCGGAAGTGTGGGTTTCACTGCTGGGGCGCAAACAAGATTAAGAGGGCAGACAAAACAGTGGTAGGGCTCCCTGCTGCTGCAGCGGCCCCGTCTGCCTCACCAGCGTATCATTAGCACTGGCGTTCGTGGGGATAGTATTCATTATCTAACCGGGCGCTCGCTCGCCACCGCGCACCGCCCGCTCCAAAGTGCCTTCACAGCCACCTCGACTCCGCCACACCGCCACACACATCAGCCAGGGTCCGCTTTCATGTGAGGGACGCTCTCTCTCTCTCTCTCTCTTTCCCTCCCTCTACCGTCTGTCACTGTGTCATTCTCTTTTTCTATTCATCTCTCTTGTCTGTTGCTCACTCTCTTCCTCTCCATTTCACTCTATGTCAGCTCTCTCTCTCTCTCTCTCTCTCTCTCTCTCTCTCTCTCTCTGGTTTAGGTTACAGGCAGGGGCATTTTCATCTGTGGTAGGAAGCAGAGCAGCTGTTAAATGGATTTGGCTGAAGGCTAGCACTCTCTCGTGTCACAGATAACTCACATGAG
Organism: Alosa alosa; assembly: GCF_017589495.1. Taxonomy (NCBI): domain Eukaryota; kingdom Metazoa; phylum Chordata; class Actinopteri; order Clupeiformes; family Clupeidae; genus Alosa; species Alosa alosa. Next base: position 17,860,414 of record NC_063205.1, read on the forward strand.
CTGGCGCAGTGATGCCTTATTGCCGACACCACTGACAGAGGTTAAGTGACTTTGGCTGCGAACATTGAGGTGTTGTTTGCCAACACTCACAGAGATGGCTGTCATGTTGTTTCTGACTACCCAACAATGGCAGCTGGATTCTTTCAAATGTAACCATATTTAACCAGAAATAAAAAAAACAAACAAAAAAACATGTTCTATTACCCTTGCCTTTGTTGGCAATAGTGGCAAGAGTTCCAATGGCTTCATTAAAATTGGTAAATTAGGAAATGCCCTTCTCTCAACCTTGAAGTACTTGTTGAATGAGTTTTTCCTGCTGCGCTGAAAACTTGATGCCCTTGTAGAATACAAGTCCTTTAATAGCAGCAAAACATTCCAATTCTATTGAACAGCAAGACAATTCTATTAAATAGCAGAAATGTCTTATAAATAAACCCAGAGCCCAGAGCCTTGTTTGTGAGTGGAAGGTCCTGCGTCATTCTAATGCCAGAAAGAATAGACCTGGTGTTTGTCTCCAGAACATCTCAGTCAGTGGGGAGAACTGGGAACAGGCTTGTGTTTGCAGTCTGAGCTATCTCTCCTCCCTGGTCAAATACAAAGGATGACTAACACAAGACTTTCTAATGGAGCTCTAACCTCTGTTCTGTTTACCTTCCTGGCTGCTGTTAAGAGCTGGCCACTGTCAATCATTGAGTGTGCTAGAACTGACCCATGAGACCCATAGACTGGAGGGCGCTGAGAAGGAACTGTGGTGTTCATCATAACACGGCACTTAGGAGTTGTCGGACATATTGGAACTCGGCATAAAAGCTGTCGGTCATCCTGAAAGGAAGCATCAAAGCTGCTGGTTATCATAGAAATAAATTGATTCAATTCCAGTAGCTTCCCTAGTTTGGTTAATGGGCATCCTCTGTGCTTGCACAAGGAATTAGACAGAAACCCATGTAATTGGTTATATCCCCATTTGACTAGAAAATTGCACAGTGCAACAATGAGTGATCACTACATTTCATGCATTCATAAAATTTCACACCAGGCGACTTGAAAGCATGGATTCTCTCGGTCTTCCTATTCAGTTGGCGTCCTTTTGGGTTATTTAAGAATTGCTCGCTTCCATGAAATGACTTTCCACTTCTCCCTGGCTGCATCTCTCTCTCTCTCTCTCTCATCCCCCTTTCCCTGGCCCGCCATCTCATTCTTCACTGTCTCCACCTTAGAATGAGCTACTCTATTCAGTAGGTTGGATAAATGTGCTGGGAATAACTCACAAAAGCAGGGTTTCTGGACGGGGGGGGCAGTGTGCTAACATTCTGAAAGGATTTGGCCAAAGAGCTATGGCGAGGAATTTGGAGAGTTTGATTCTTTTGAATTAGCAGCAGGGTTATAAGAGTGTGTTTTTTTGCATCCTTTGGGAAAAAGTATTTCAGGGTGGAATGTAAGCTACCATTTTAGGAAAAAGCTTCAAGCTATGAATGCCATCCTTCCCCATGGTGCCTCTGTACCAAAACCTCATTCCATGCCTTCTTAGCCAATCAGATCAAATGGAAATCCACCAAACTAAATCAAATCATTCTTGAGTTCTAGATCACCTTTTGTGCAGCATTGCAATACAAGGCTTTAACATAGTCAATCTAATCATGGCATGCTCTGTATTCTCCTCAGTGGGAGAATATTAGAGTGTCAGTTGTTCACTAGTTGCCGTACTTGTTGCTCAGGTGACTCTATGATGTATGATATTGTGATGCATGGTTTATGCCTTTTGCATAATGGTGGCAATACAGCATTGCTCCATTTGAGTGTGCTGTTGGCACCCTACTCTATTTCACGTCTATTAGGTATAGAGTTGACTTTTGAAGGTTCTCAGCAGTAACAAATAGACCCAAATAGCCGACTGACTATACTGGTAATTTATACAGTGTGACTGTTTGAATCAGAGTACTCTGTCACAACTTCGAGTACCACCGAGTGCTACTGAATAAGTAGACAACTATCTCTATGTAACTTCCTCTAGGTACAGCTTATGTGGTGTCAGATTTTCATTCATGAGACAGAATTTAAGTCTGAATATCTTATCCATGACTACTCCATTATCAGTGCTGAAATAAAGAACTCAAGAAGAGGCTCAAGAGTCCAGCAAAGTTCTGTGCAAAAATAAGATTTATTCCATCAGAAATCCAACATTACAAACAGGAACAAAGATTCTATCTAGCTAGCTTCTCTTTGTCTGCACATCCTTTTTATACCATTAGGGGCAGGGGGTGCATCCTTATGGGGTGCGCCCCATCCCATCATTAAATATGGGGTAATGATACATGGCAGTGAGTCTAAAACCTCTTGAGCATTCTTCAGCGAAGCACACAGGTCATAGAGGAGGATGGTCAAACACCGAACCACAGCAGAGTCAGTGTGGTCTAATCCTTCACAGCTCTAGCAACAAGCAGTGTGAATTTCCAGAGGGCTGGATTATTAAAATGATGGTCCTCCGTGGCGGGACGCAACAGAAGGCTTGCTACTCGGCCTCTGACAGGCATTAATGCCTGCTCCCATACCACCCATGCATCAAAGGGTACGCCTTGAGTGAGCCCTCCGAAGTCGAGCTGAGCGCTGTAAGCCCTCGCCATAAAGGCTGATTTAAACTCTTCCCCTGCATCAGGTCAGGAGTTCCAGGAGCCAGAGCAGGCCAATAGCCTTTGAACTGCCCAGAGCCCCGCAACACGCAACGCAGCACGAGATCCGAACCATCCTGACGAGACTCCACTGGCCTCTTTCCCAGAGATATCCTCTTCCTCGGCTTTTTCTCGAGGAATGTGTGCTGCTCCGAGAAATGAAAGAATAACATATTTCAGAGAGAGAGAGAGAGAGAGAGAGAGAGAGAGAGAGAGAGAGAGAGAGAGGAGAGAGAGAGAGAGAGAGAGAGAGAGAGAGAGAGAGAGAGAGAGAGTGTGTGTGACCTGGACAACGAACGACTGGCGATAAATCCAGACAGCGGGGGTTTTTAGAGACTGGGGTAAAGATGCTTTATGGTGGAGGTGTGCTTGCCAAAAACACCTCCTTCTAGCTCCTAGCACAGCAGTGTGTGGCTACTCACACTGTGTGTGTGTGTGTGTGCCTTTATGGTGAAAATGACTACTTATGTTTGTAGTGTCCATGTTTCTTGGCTTGGCATAAAATTTTGAGGTAGTGTGTGTGTGTTCACTTCTTAATTGTGTTGTGTGAGACAGGATTTTTTGGTGTGTGTTTGCCCTTTGTGTAGCTGTGTAGACCCAGTAATCAGCTTCCTTTCTGGCCTACTGACCTGACTTGTCTGTGACTCCGGTGTGTTTCTGTGGATGTGTGTATGTATGTGGTCCCATAACATCCCATAACATCTAGATCGTGTCACACAGCACAGTTCAGTCATAATAGAGCCGTTATTGTATCAAAACAAATAGCAGCAGTGAACACAATCCTGTATCAAGACGCTGAGAAGAAATCACCTTGGCTTGGCAGGCCCTTGGTGCATTCTGTACAGGAGAATAGTCTGGGCGAGGAACAGCGTTGGCCTTTGTTTCCCGTGGCAGAGAAGGTCTAACGCCTCCGAGCTCCGGCGCTCACGCTGTGAATTGGGCGGACAGGTGGGACAACGGGTAGGTCGAGAGTCAGTGGTGATTAACGGACAAGCCAGCACCAGCGGAGGGGGGAGGCAGTGCTGGAGTCGACTAGAGGCCGCCATGGATTGATAATCCCTCATTTAAATGAACTCCCGGTTATGGGGGGCGGAGCGGTGGGGGTGGGGTGGGCGAGGGGTGTGGGCGGTGAGGCAGTAGGTGATTAACACACCGGAGCCATTAACGTCCGCCTCCAGGCACATCCGGCCGGAGCTAAGCGGACTGTGGCATCTGTTTATTATTAATAAACTGACCGGACGGGGGTGTGTGTGTGTGTGTGGATGAACACGCTAACGAGATCACACATGCCAACAATTCCTCTCATCCCTCACCGCGAGTGTAACGAGTGTTATGAAATCATGTCAGGGCCCGCACATGGTTGAAATTCATTAGGTAGAAATCAGCGGCCGTCATAAAATAACCCCCATCCAGACAGAGTTTCTGCAAGGGTGTTTGACTTCTGCTGATTCAGCACAAACTGCTCCCCCCTCTTTCGTTCCCTGTGGTGGCCTACATTATTAACTTGCCATAAAAGTAAAGTCTAACCGCAGACCAAAGAGTGTACTTTTCAACTGAACGCTGGGTTTCAGGAAACTCTATCCGTCAGCTGACTTTACCTGTCCTTGTAAAAATGTGCTATCTGCTGCGGCTGTCAAGGCAATTTCACGTCTCCTATTTCAGTGCAGTCAGTCTTGGAAAGCGCTAGCAGGGAGATGGAGGTGGCGGCAGTGGTTGGATAAGAGAGTGAGTCTCCATGCGGGAGACGCATGTCAAGCCTGACGAGTCAAATGAGCACACAGGCAGTGGCAGCCAGGGGTGAAGAGTGAAGAGCTGAGTGTGACAAATAGGGGCTCCGTTTTTTTTCCAAACGAAGGGGACAAGAATTTCCAGACACACACACACACACACACACACACACACACACACACTCACATGCATTCTTTGCACAAATCAGCAGAAACGGACACAGATGGAGCAACTCAAAGACGCCTCGCAAGCAGGAGCACGTTTGTTTGCCGTCTCTGTTTGAACGTCTGAACGTTTTCATCCTGTTCAAGGTGAAGGCCTTACGCGCAACCTCACTGACCTCTCTTCCCTCCCACACACACACACACACGCGAGGCACGCACACACGCACACTCTCACACTTCTGCACACAATCCCACTCCCCAACACATCTCAGTCCGGCCTCTTGCTTTGTAAACAGGAAAAGGAAGGAATGTCAGTGTCAGCCACTTCTCTGTGGATCACACACACACACACTCACCCACCCACACGCACGCACACACACTGTTTCACGTACAACCATTTACACACACGCCTGTGTCAGAATGTGTCAGACAGTGCGTGTCCCCAAATGACCCCATACTGCCCCCCTCCCCGCCTCTAAAGCCCCTCTAAAGTGGGTGCTGGGTGCCTGGGTGTTGGGCTTGTTAGTTGTCTGACCGGTCATGTTTGAGCTGCAGTCTGTTTCCTGCCTCAGATGACAAAGATAGTGGAGTAGTTAGTAGCCAAAACCCTACTGGACTTTTCACTTTTATCACATTTTGAGTATTATTCAAGAAAATGATACTTGTTCTTCTATCACACAAAAAAAAGCTTTACTCTCCAAACTATAAGGTTTCTGTAAGGTGCGCTCCCCACACACACACACACACAAAAAAAAGTTTGGCAACAGGAGTCTTTCCTACTAACTTTTCCACTTTATATCTTATCTTGTTGCTTCATGAGCAGAGTGATTATGATTGACCAAAGGCCTTTTTTTTGCTGGCAGCGAACTCAGAGAGGGGAGTGTGAGGAGACGACAGGCGTGTGTGTGTGTGTGTGTGTGTGTGTGTGTGTGTGTGTGAGATGCGGAATTCTGATACTTCTCCAACAGCTTTCTTCATTATTCATGTCAGTGTTTGTGCCCTCCCCACCCTGCCTCCAGTCGCTTGGAGATGGATGAAGGAGGAGGGGGATGCAGACCGCTCTCCAACACACACACACACACACATAGGCACACACACACAAGCACACGCACATACATACACTCACAAGTCCATAAAAGGCTCTGTTCACCATCTCCGCTGCTTTCTATGGAATGTGAAAAATGCAAGGCAATTTTAGGTGAAATAGTGAGTGAGTGAGTGGAGAGGAGGGGGAGACAGACTCCCTGGCCCCTTGAGCTTCCAAAGCAAACCCAATCATCATCACCACATGTTCATCAGTCCTGCTTGAAACCAGACTTCACTTCATCAGCATGAGCTGACTCTGCGTAAGGACTGATTAGGTGGTCATTTGTATGTTCTTATATCTGGGCATAGAGGGATGGTTAGGAGTAGCGCATTGGCCTGACTTATGTGTGAAGGTGGTTTACTGCAGAACGGTGCAGACTAGAGATGGGAGGCTTGTGGTTGTGGCACCAGTTTGGCACGTGTGATCGGCCTGAACGTCCCCCAGTTCTTTGCGAGGTCAAACAGGAAGCTGCAGACTGAGTGTAATGCTCCCGCTGGGAACAGCTCGGTAACTAAACAAGGACTGTCTGCCTGCAGTCACATCTGTGTGCATGTCTGGTGTGTGTGTGTGTGTGTATGTATGTATTCATGTGTGTATGCTTGTGTGTGTGTTTGCATGTCTGTGTGTGTGTGCTGTGTGCATGCTTGAGCTTGTCACAGCTGAATCTGTCTGGAAATATCGAGCGACCCAAACGCAGCTACGGGTGACGGAGCACCTATCTGTAGTTATGTTTTAATATGCTTAGTGTGTCACTGGGTGTTTGTATCTGTGGGCTTGGCAGCCGAGCATTTTCGAGTTTTGTCTCATTGGGTGTGTGTTTCTGTGTGTATTTGTGTGTGTGTGAGAGTCTGGCTTATCCCCAGGAGTGCTGATAAATTGTCTAGCAGGAAAGTCTTTGCAAATGATTGCATTCCTCCTTGGCCTTGCGCTGCTATTTTTACCCACCCAATGTCTGCGTTACCTTCTTTAGTTCCCTCTGGGCAGTGTGAAACAGGAAACGCTGGTTTGTGTCTGCAAAGGCAACACATCTTTTTCTTTCTCTCTCTCTTGCTTTCTTTCTCTCTCTTTCTCACCCTCTAAAAACTCTCCCCCTCTTTCCACTGTTAGCATTGACGTGGCGTTAGCCGCCCGGCGCACAGTCAGCGAGACCCAAACATAGCCAGAGATAAATCGCTGATATTGAGGAAGTGCGCTCCAGAAAAGAAAAACAATCGGGAAATGTGCTCATTGCTGTCAGGCTAAGAATTTTTTAACCCTCCCCTGTTTACTGGGAGAGTGGGCCAGTCCCAAAAAATTCCCCCAAGAACAAACTTGGATGGGAAACACGTTTGAAGACTCCATTTCCTGTTGCTCAAGGTCACAATGCTGGATTACATCAGTACTCCTGGAGGAACACTAAAATAACAATTGACACTAGAAGACGTGAGCATATGATTATGACAAACAGCATCTGTAACCAGAGAAGGGACTTTATTGTTCATATGGGGGTGTGTCCTCTGTCATTCAGTTCAGTTAACATGGGGGAATATACTCAAGTCATTAACCTCATCCTCAGGTCCTGGACCTCTACCTCCATGAACCAACAGAGGTCAGAATGACCGGAGTTATCATAGTGATCGGCGTGTTTATCTGTTCCAATGAACGTATTGATCAGTCCTGAAAGCTCCCTGAGAAATCTTTGCACAGCTCACCAATCACTGCTGTCTTTGAGACTCCATGTTGCTGGAAGTTAACAGGTTCCATTGCTTCACGTGTGTGTTTGTTGTTCTTCTCTCTCGCAGAGTCTGGACGAGCTGGACGATGATGACAACGTGGAGAAGAACCGCAAGCAGGAGGAGGAACTGACGCAGCAGAACACTGTCCAGAACGAGTCCATGTCTTTGGAGCCGACTCCCACTCACCTAGCACAGGTAAGCCAGGTGTTTCTGCTGAGAATTCTCCCTTCGGACAGATCTAGAACCATTGAATAGAACTAGCCATCTGCTGCCTGCTGGGAGGTGCCCCAGTTTGACTGACAGCTTGTTAGAGTCCAGGTCAGCCCAGATGGGAGGGACTTCTACAGTAGTGTGATGTTGCCTCTGTTCTGCCTAGCAGAGGCACTGTTGGCCAGAGAACCGCTCTGAGTGGCATCACCACAGGAACTGGCTGATAAACAACCCATGCTATTCACATCTCTCTCTCTCTCCACCTCCCTCTCTCTTTCTTTCTTTCTTTCTTTCTTTCTTTAATTCTTTCTTTCTTTCTCTCTCTCTCTCTCTTTCTTTCTCTCTCTCTCTCTCTTTCTCTCTCTCTCTATCTCTATCTATCTATCTATCTCTCTCTCTCTCTATCTATCTATCTATCTATCTATCTATCTATCTATCTATCTATCTCTCTCTCTCTCTTTCTCTCTCTATCTTTCTCTCTTTCTTTCTCTATCCATTTCTCTCTCCCTCTCACTTGAGTGATCTTACACAACACCGAGCAACCCTGGGAGCACAGAACGAACCTGAATAAAAAAAATTGTCGGCTGATGCCATTTTACAGGTTTCATGAGATTAGAACCTGGCCTTGAGTAAAATATATTATTCAGCAAACATAACATTCAGTGGAGTGTAAAAAAATACATTGAGCTAATATTAATCCTCATCTGAAAATCTGCCCCAGGCTGAATTGAGTTCCCAGTATGGGTTACGTAATGCCTAATCTGAAAGAAGGTCCATCCACTCACAATCCCTCATCTCTTTCCCCAATTAGCTGCATTTACAGCATAGGACGGTAATTTCCCATTAGCACATTGTGTATAAACCGCTGGACATTGTTTTATTCAAATACATTTTTTTTATTATTAACTGCACCCGTGCATTAACACTAACTTAGCACTTTAATCACAAAGAAGAATGAAAAACAAAACAAATGCATTCCCATGTAGAGCCTGTCCCTGTGTATTAACCTCATACTTGAAGAAATGTAGCAAAATCAATGTATAAACCTTGGCTAATAGACAGGAAATTGCTTATGGGCTGGCATTGTATTGTAAGATTCACACTGGACTGTCCATGTGGCCCATGTGCCAAATCAGGGTTGAATGCAAAGCAGGCCTCAGTGGTGGTGTGGAGGTAACAGCTTTTCCAGTGCCCTGTCTGCAATCAGTCTGCATCTTGTGCAGCAGAGAGATGTGGGCTCTGTAAAATGGCTTGATATTCATCAAAGATTGAATGGTGCTCTATATTCATCCAAGCCTTACCTGTCAAAGACAGCCTTATTTTCCTGTGCAAGAGTAGCCTAGAAGTACATGTATTGGCGGTTGGAAAATGCATTGTACTACTGTGATATGTTTAAGCATTGGTTCCAACTGTTGCAGTATTATGTCAGTAATGTGTTTTTTTTAATATACATATATACTTTGATGTCATTGCTTCTGAATTCCATAACATAGCACAAGATCTTGTTCTTATCTTGCATCACTGCAGGAAGAGGACAGAGTCCAGACTTATCAGGTGAGGATGGCTCCCAATGTGTTGCTCAATCAAATCACAATACTTGCTGTATCACAAAGTCTCACAATTACATCGTATCATGGCCCAAATGTCCTGATAGTATCACATCGTTGTCTCTCTGACAATTCCCACCTCTGAAACAGAGCTCATATACAGCTCAGAGATACCCAAACTCTTGTCCACTTATTACATAACAGCTGCTGTTGGATCTGACCAGTCTAATTGATTCCACTTGTTCCCATCCAAAAGAGCTTCGGCTCCGTGCGACATGTGAGCAGAAAGGAGATGATGTGATTAGGGGTGTGTGGAGTCACTTTTGATTGAGTGGATACTTCTCAGTTGGGGGCGAGGACTGCGTCGCATCTTTGTGTTACATTTCCCTTTCGAGAGATCATCACGGTGCATTCAGCTAGTGTAAAAACAGCAGTGCGACACGGTGGGCTTCAAAGGCGGCATTGTAAGTGGTGGAGACACCGTCGACTGCACTCAACTAGGTGGATGTGTGGGCTGCAAAATGACAATGCCACGCGAGTTATATATTTGATTTATGGAACTCGTGCCTCTGAAAAGACATGGGGAAAGTTGACATATTGCTTCCTGTCATTTTTTAATATGATCCAGTGTTTTATGGTTAAGGGCCTTTAAGGCTTAAAAAATAAACCACTTCACTGCCGCGACCTCGACACTGCTGACTTCCTATCCTAGGTTTACTTTAAGCTGGGTGTCTGTTGTGCATCTAATGCCAAATGTTTAAAGCAGTTTGAAAGCCTTCACATCCTTTCAATTTCTGATGCATGGACTCTTGTGAAGTAATGATCAGGATTACTTTACTCCTTTTTAAAACTGTGCATTTGCACACAGTCTTAATTGGTGGCAATGAAAGACTTGATTCCAGTTTTTCAGTCACATTTTGCAGAAAGACAGAGACAGATTCAGACATATCACGCATCCAAGAGGGCAGGATATGGACAAAGAGAAGCATGTTTTCAGATTAAGTCAAAGCATAGATCATCCATCTAACCACGAGCCTCACTGGTGGGCTATAACATGGAGCAGATGTGTGCTATTGAAACATGGAGCAGATGTGTGCTATTGAAACATTAGAAGGTCTTTTATTATCCTCACACACACACACACAAACACACACTTTTATAAATACATCTGCCCACGCGACCGTCGAGTGCAAGGTTAATGTTCGTTAGTTTAGTCTCGTCGCTGTGGCCACAGCAGGAGGCGTTGCCGTTCTCCATCCATGGAGGGGTGTGTGTGTGGGGGGTAGGGGGGTAGTGAAGATTTACAGTTCGCCATCAGACAAACATCTGTGACTGGAAGAGAAGCCCAGAAATGTGTGCTCCCAGCACGGAGGATCCATCACTCTGACAAAGCTCGTCCGTGCCACGTGTTTTGTCGGCCACGACGCACAGGCCTCCATGGTCCTCAGGGCCCATTGCTGCTACAGTGTCTGCTGTGCTGACCAATAACAAGCAGTGGTGCGATGGCACGCAAGAAAAAACAAGAAACTCTCCAAAAATATCAGTGCACAGTTTATTCGTTTTTCTTAAGACTTTCAAAGGAACTTAAACATGATGCAGAGGAGGAGGAACATGGCCTGCTGTCCGAGTGTCCGAGTTGCAGTCACTGGCTTTGTGACTCATTTCATATTTTCATAGCCTTTGTTTCAATTCTCAGGTCATAGCTGTCATTATCAATCCATAGTGTCCTCAGAAATAGTCTCAGAACTAGAAATGGAGATAAAAGTCCTCAAAAGTAAGTCTGAAAATGATGAAAATGAAGACTGCAGTCCTCGGGTCTTGGCAAGAATAGATCCTCTTCAATCCCGGCGCGTTCTAATAAATTCAAAACCAAGGGCAGAGTTTGGACAGAGATCATAGCAGCGCTTTAATATTAGATCAGCCTTATCTCCTTCTTCAACATCTCCCCGTCGGAAGGTTTTAGCCCGGGATGGGGGGAAAAAGTGAAAACATTTCATAAAGAAGTGTTCTGCGGTGGCTGATGCCAGTGGGTCGTGCCTGGCAGTGTGAGTGCAGGCTGTGAGTCGTGAGAAGGGGTTTTGGAGACAGGGCCGCTGTGCCTGTGGGTGCCCTGTCTGGGGCCCTGACGTAAATAAGTTCTCTTTTAAGGGATCACACACAGATGCGCTTACAGACTCGAGAGACTTCTCTCTCTCTCTCTGTCTCTCTGTCTCTCTCCTTTCTTTCTTTCTTTCTTTCTTTCTTTCTTTCTCTTTCTCTCTCTCTCCCACTCACTCACACATACACACACACACACACACACACACACACACACACACACACACACACACACACACACACACTTTCTCTCTCTGTCATGCACTCACTCTTCCTTTTTTTGCTCATTTTTACAGAGATCAACACGCACAGATACGTACACACACTCTCACACACACACACACATACACTAACTATCTATCTGTCCAATATATCTCGGTTAGTATTCCATCACATTTACATATACTTATGCACAGCACATGTTACCCTGAAGCATTGACAAAATTAACCTCAGCCCCTTCAAAGCGAAGACAGGGAGTGGTATAGATTCTATGCCATGAATGTGCCCTTGCACTCGTCCATCCACTTTCTCCTCCTTTCATCTCTTTCTCTTGCTCTCTTCCTCTCATTTTTCTCTTTCCCTCCATCTCTCTTTAATGAAGCCCATCTCAACTGGGGCTCAGCATCTGCTTCTGGTTATCTGTCCCTACCTTTCATCGGTGCGTTCTCTCTCTCTCTCTCTCTCTCTCTCTCTCTCTCTCTCTCTCTCTCTCTCTCTCTCTCTCTCTCGGGCCCTAGAAGGAAAAGCGCTTTCCCTCCCTTAAAAGCCCCTAACCTGGAACATTCCACAGTATTATCTGCCTCTGATATGCCTCTGAAGCCACGTCCTGGATGCATAGCTGTTTCATCCTAAATACCTCTACCTCCTTCCCTACTCATCCATTATTGCTCCCTTCCACATGAAGCACACACACACGCACGCACACACACACACACACACACACACACACTGACTGCCTCACACACACACACACACACACACACACACTGACTGCCTCTCCAATCTTAGTGTAGGTATGAAATCAGTGTGGTTTCTAACGGGTCTACTGTGCTGTTTTAATTCGCACCTTTCACTTAAGACGCAGTAATTGTCTCCGAGCCAATCTGCGCCCTCCTCCTACGCAGCACAGTCTCCAACCCTCAATGGCAGCCATCCGCACTCTAATTTTTACTTTTACAAGAAAAAGAAAGGGGGTGGAAAATAACTCTCACACTAGACTCTAAACTGTGAATGACCCATGTAGTTAAGAACAACATTATTCATACCTCTGGCAAATAATGATTCAATGTTGGTTTTCTCTTTATTAATATGTTTGTTCTGAC